>NW_025791124.1:0-58651 GCF_907164935.1 Osmia bicornis bicornis
CAAAGAAAGAATCGACGCCATGCGTAGGATATTGTATCGTGACAATGATCATCCTAGTGGTCAAAAGGCAATATTACTAAACGAACTTGCTTGTATAGAACAACTTTTGACACAACGTATTGCAGCCATAAGTAGTAACGACGACCAAAACGCATGTCTGGTGCAATGCAATCAATGCATTGATTTAATGATAGAGCGATTGCAACTCGAAAAGGACTTATCAACTGGTTTGAAAAATAGTTTAACAGCCAGGATAGCGAGATTTAAATCGTTAAGAGCAGAGTTACACGGATCTGTAAAATTAGGCGAAGGTCAAAGGAGAACAGATGCTGAATCACATGCATCATCATCTCTTATCTGGGAGAATGTAGAATCAGCTTTCCATAACCGGATAACTGCAGGAATTATAATCAACACCGAGCATATTGAACCACGAAACTTTTTGGAAGATGCTAGAAAAATAGTATTCCAACATCTAGCGGAAGTTTTCCAAAATCATTCGTGCATAAAAGTGAATACGGTGTTGTATGGGGAGTTTACCGCTAATAATAAAACTGATGTGAAAAGTTTCAGTGTAAGAAATAAACAATTATTTTCTACATCAAACTTGAACGATTGGTATGACAAATACGTTGTGAACTCAACTTTAACACTGATGGAAGAATTTCAGGAACGGGACAGTGGTTGGGTAATATCGAAAATTCTGCATTTGATGTTAAATATCAATAAATGCAATCCGATGCATGCTGGTTGTTACACCGACATACCAAAAAGAATCAAGGACAAAAGAGCGGTAGTAAATGTGACAGTTGACGATGATACGTGTTTTGTCAGATCGATAGTTGCAGCATTATATCCCGTCCATGTGAATGCAAATCGACCATCATCGTATCCCAACTATGACACCGTTTTAAATTTGGAGGGCATCGCATTTCCAATAACCCTTAATCAAATACCAAAATTTGAGCGCCAAAACGATGTATCGATAAACGTTTATTTCTGGGACTTGAATGTGAAAAGGTGTGCTCCGCTCCAACTCACCACCAACAAAAGATTTCGTCACGTTAACCTGCTGATGCTTGAAACGCCCAACCGTAATATGCGTCACTTTGCATGGATTAAAAATCTTTCCCGGCTTGTTTCAAACCAGCTGAGTGCACATAAGAGTAAAACTTATATTTGTGACAGGTTTGTATCATGCCATTACGATCTATTTTAGTGTATGCGTTTGTTCTTTTTGTACTAATGCAGTTACTTTGTTTATATGCAGATGCCTTCACTACTTTTATGCGGAAGAAAAGTTATTGAAACATACGAAGGACTGCATGAAGATGAACGATTGCGCAATCATTCTACCATCGAGTGAAGATAAAATAATAAAGTTTGATAATTTTTGTCACCGAGAACGTCATCCATTCATCGTGTACGCCGATTTCGAATGCATGCTTAAGAAGGTTAACAGCAATCAAGGACACTGCAATGCATACCAGCAACACGAAGCATACAGTGTGGGATATTATTTTCACTGTTCATACAACGCATCGGTGTGCGAGTATCGCGCGTATCGGGGTCCTGACTGTGCTGAATGGTTCGTGAATGAACTTGAGAACCTTGTAAGAAAAATTGCACCATTATTTAATACGATTGTGCCCATGACAAATTTGATGGGTGATGAAAGAGAAAATTATATGAATGCAACGCATTGTTATATTTGCGAAAAACCGTTCGACATCAACGAAACAAAAGTTCGAGATCATTGCCATTTCACGGGTCGTTACCGAGGACCTGCGCATCAGGGATGTAATTTAAATTATAAAAATAAACGTTTTATACCAATAGTGTTTCATAACTTATCGGGATACGATGCCCATTTTGTAATAAAAGAATTGGTAACGATTATCGAAGGCTCGACATCAGTCTTGCCAATTACAAAAGAAAAATATATTTCATTTTCAACGAATCTAAAACGTTACAAAATTTCGCTTCGATTTATAGATTCATTCAAATTTTTAAGTTCAAGTTTAGATAAATTGAGTTCATATTTAGAGAAAGACGATATGATGATTTTACGATCGCAATTTAATTTTTTGGATGAAATAAAATTCGATTTGCTTACACGAAAAGGCATCTTTCCATACGATTATGTTACCGACTATATGAAACTGAATGAGACAACATTGCCGACATATGAGAAATTCTATAATCAACTAAGCGACTGTGCAGTTTCACAGCAGGATTATGACCACGCGATAAAAGTCTGGCGCAGTTTTAATATAAAAACACTTGGCGAATATAGCGATTTATATTTAAAAACAGATGTTTTATTATTGGCCGACATTTTTGAAAATTTTCGAAGCAGCTGTTTGAGAAGTTACAAATTGGATCCTGCATATTACTATACTTTACCCGGTTTTACGTGGGATGCAATGCTCAAGCACACGCGTATCGAATTAGAATTATTGACAGATATCGATATGCTACTTTTCATAGAGCGCGGCATACGTGGTGGTTTAAGTCAATGTTCTAATCGATACTGTTACGTTGCGCGGCGCGAGGCGAGCGCGCAACGTAAAGTGATATGGGAATTTACTAGGAAGGAAAATTGGAAAAGATCGATTGTTAATTTTCCTTAATTTGATTAATCTTTGCGATGAGAAAGGTCTCGCTGCCACCAGCCCTGACCGCGTATGACGCGTTAACGTCCTCTACGATCAGAACAAATTAAAAGACGGAAATTTAGATAGAATTTATTTCCGTTGGGTTCGTCAGTGTTCTAGGTCCCATACGGGTCCCTCCTTGAAACGTTGTGTTGGCGTGCGTGGATTTAATGTAAAGATAGGCGTTGTAACTCAAAGGAATAAAGTAGACTGAATCGTGTTCAACAAATAAAAATGTAATTCAAAACTATTGAAAGTAGTACAACTGAAAATGACTATTGAATTTAATGCTATTAATGCTTGATAATATTAATGATTACTATTAGATAACTTCAATTCAAAAATAATACTGGTTTGACAAGGGTAAAGATGCTTAACCTATTTCATATAATAATGACTATTGTTTGTCTGAAAATCGTGTAAAATATAGATTGCCTTTGATTAGCAGTTGGACTTTGAATATACTTTAATTTTAAACGTGTTATCGAATCTAGGTGTAAGACGACTTCCTCAACCAATTAATATAATAATTGAATGGAAAATTAGCGGTGTTTGGCCGCGAGGGAACGACCTGAATGGAGAAGGCCCTCACAACCCCCGAAAGGGCTTTACAGGTCGCCCCTGACAAAATATCGTAGTCTAGAAATCGTCATACACACAAAGTCGCGATAAATCAAAATTCAGAATTTTAGAATAGCGTATTATTTATAAACGGTACCTGAACGTAAAAATCGAGACGATCTAAAATGGAGAGACTCTCATAACCCGAAGGCTTAATAGATCGCCCGTTTTGCCTTGTTGAAATTCAATGATAATGCCGTGCTCGACGAATTAGTAATTGACAGGCTTACCGTGAAAATGTAGTTTATAATATATGGTAAAATCGTTGAAAAAATCGCTATTGGTTCGTTGAAAGATCGCTGTTGAATCTGGAACACCAAGAGAGAGATGAGGAAACCTGTCGCACTAGCACTTGTCGCGCGCCCGATTGCCCTTTATTGCGTCACAACCAGAATCTAAACGACACGATCACAAACGATTACGATTTTTCTTGGAAAAATAGAATTATTATTAACACGAGTGAATTTAATACGGAGATACGCGATCAAACGGATTAAAATTGAAAGAGAAAAGATAGAATTTTAAGAGTATGAAGAATTAACGTGCGCGTCACTGAGTCTTTGCAAAATATTCCCGAATTTCACCCTCGCGACACTCTGCCTAATCTATAGGTCTTGCCGCGCAGCTAAATTACGCGAAGTATTATTACAACTCTATCTCTAGACGCACGGGCTCCCGTCACGACTTACTCGATTGTTCGACGAAGAGTGATCGGAATCGATCGCGATCCTGGCCGGAAGGGCCCGTCGCGAGGATGATGTCCTGCGTGGGGACATTCCGACAAATCATAGCGCGTGACGACAGCGTCGCGCGCGTCGCTATTGGTCGAAGACGCGTGCTAGCTAAATTCCTCTAGACTATGTTCCTTCTCTCTCTTGGTGTTTCATCTCTGTCTAACGGCTTTTCGGTGTTCCTACGCCGTAGATTTTTCTGGAATAATCCATTTCTCGTCTTAGATATCAGATATAACGAATATCAGCAATTATTTAAATCTGAATTAATGTTTAGACCAGAACCATTCAACAATGAAGCGAATAATTATGAATAAAATTTATATCCATTATACCATTATATATTAATAATTTGATCGATTGGCAATCGCACGATTTTGACTAGCAGTCGGCGTAACGATTAGCATTATCGGTAATTGTTTGTTCATGAATCGCAACGTGAGTTTCGCCGGCGCGCATGTTGTAAAACATTCGATGTTTGGATGAAATTCTCGATTAGCTAACATATTCCTTGATTATTAAATCGAATATAAGTTATTTCATTAGCAGCGTAGCTAGTTCTAGAACGTTCTTGCTATTTGAAAATTACCGTTGGGTCTTGGTTTCAGGCAAATTCTCGGAATTCGACACAAAGACTTTTATTGCCCCGTTCGACCCTTCGCCCCTAAAACGTCGAACGCTTGCTAACGCTTGACTGCGAGGGTTCTCATTCCTCGTTCATTCTATCAACCAAACGTTCAAATAGATAGATTAATTCGCGCTTCCACTCCAGCACTCATCTCACGCATACGATCGAATTAGGAGCCGACTGGCGCCCACGCGTGGAAAAGAGGAGAGATTCGGTTGAAATTCGAATGATAAATTGATCTCTACGCTTTTGCGCAGTTAACCTGAGGAGACCCCTATAATGCGAAGCACTGGCTAACTGCGCAGCGAACGCTGTTTATGATACCTCTCCTCTGTCGAACCCGAGTTTTTGTATAGTTCGAAATCTGTTACTACGCAGTTGAGCACGACGATAGTCTCAAGGAGGGGTAATAACTAAAGAAAAGAATTGAGAGATGTAAGGAGAATAAAGAATAGAAAAGACAAAATAGAATAATTATAGACTCAAACTCTTCCCTGTGCCTTTCCCACATGAAGAAGACTCTCATAACCCGAAGGCTTGATGAGAAAACACAGAGTCGAGGAGAAAATTGAAAAAGATGAAGTAGTAATTCGCCCTCCCCACGTCCCTTACATGAGGAGACTCCTATAACCCGAAGGCTTGATAAGGGAACGTGAGGCGGACAAATTTGCAAAATTTTCCAGACGTAACAATATAAATGTACATTTTCGCTCCATTTAGCCAAAAAATCGAACTTTAGTTACGCTCCGAAATATTTCAAAATCCTGGCGGCGTATTGCTTCGCCTCTTAGAACCGATTTGTCGAAAATTTTAACAATCTTATTTTTACATTCTGTACGACTGATCCATCGTAAAACGCTTTTAAACTAACGCCTGTGATGATATAAATGTACATTTTCGCTGCATTTAGCCAAAAAATCGAACTTCAGTTACGCTCCGAAATTTTTCAAGGTCCTCGCGGCGTATTGTTTTGCCTCTTAGAACCGATTAGTCAAAAATTTTTACAACCTTATTTTTACATTCAGTACGACTGATCCATCGTTAAACGCCATTAAACTGACGCCTGCGATCATATAAATGTACATTTTCGCTCCATTTAGCCAAAAAATCGAACTTTAGTTGCGCTCCGAAATATTACAAGGTCCTGGCGGCGTATTGCTTCGCCTCTCAGAACCGATTAATCGAAAATCTTAACAATCTTATTTTTACATTCCGTAAGACAAATCCATCATAAGACGCTATTAAACTGATGCCTGTGATGATATAAATGTACATTTTCGCTCCATTTAGCCAAAAAATCGAACTTTAGTTACGCTCCGAAATATTTCAAAATCCTGGCGGCGTATTGCTTCGCCTCGTAGAACCGATTAGTCGAAAATTTTGACACTCTTATTTTTACAATCTGTACGATTGATCCATCGTGAAACGCTATTAAACTAACGCCTGTGATGATTTAAATGTACATTTTCGCTCCATTTAGCCAAAAAATCGGACTTTTTAACGCTCCGAAATATTTCAAAATCCTGGCGACATGTTGCTTTGCCTCTTAGAACCGATTAGGCGAAAATTTTTACAATCTTATTTTTACATTCTGTACGACTGATCCATCGTTAAACGCCAATAAACTGACGCCTGCGATCATATAAATGTACATTTTCGCTCCATTTAGCCAAAAAATCGAACTTTAGTTGCGCTCCGAAATATTTCAAGGTTCTGGCGGCGTATTGCTTCGCCTCTCAGAACCGATTAATCGAAAATCTTAACAATCTTATTTTTACTTTCCGTAAGACAAATCCATCATAAAACGCTATTAAACTGATGCCTGCGATCATATAAATGTACATTTTCGCTCCATTTACCCAAAAAAAAAACTTTAGTTACGCTCCAAAACATCTCAAGGTCCTGGCGGCGTATTGCTTCGCCTCTTAGAACCGATTAGTCGAAAATTTTTACACTCTTATTTTTACATTCAGTACGACTGATCCATCGTGAAACGCTATTAAACTAACGTATGTGATGATATGAATGTACAGTTTCGCTCCATTTAGCCAAAAAATCGAACATTACTTACGCTCCGAAATAATTCAAAATCCTGGCGGCGTATTGCTTCGCCTCTAAGAACCGATTAGTCGAAAATTTTAACAATCTTATTTTTACATTCAGTACGACTGATCCATCGTAAAACGCTATTAAACTAACGTATGTGATGATATGAATGTACATTTTCGCTTCATTTAGCCCAAAGATCGAACTTTAGTTACGCTCCGAAATATTTCAAAATCCTGGCGGCGTATTGCTTCGCCTCTTAGAACCGATTAATCGAAAATTTTAACAATCTTATTTTTACATTCTGTACGACTGATCCATCGTTAAGCGCTATTAAACTAACGTCCGTTATGATATAAATGTACATTTTCGCTCCATTTAGCCAAAAAATCGAACTTTAGTTACGCTCCGAAATATTTCAAAGTCCTGGCGGCGTATTGCTTCGCCTCTTAGAACCGATTAATCGAAAATCTTAACAATCTTATTTTTACATTCAGTACGACTAATCCATCATAAAACGCTATTAAACTGACGCCTGCGATGATATAAATGTACATTTTCGCTCCATTTACCCCAATAAAAAAACTTTAGTTACGCTCCGAAATATCTCAAGGTCCTGGCGGCGTATTGCTTCGCCTCTTAGAACCGATTAGTCGAAAACTTTTACACTCTTATTTTTACATTCAGTACGGCTGATCCATAGTTAAACGCTATTAAACTAACGTATGTGATGATATGAATGTACATTTTCGCTCCATTTAGCCAAACAATCGAACATTACTTACGCTCCGAAATATTTCAAAATCCTGGCGGCGTATTGCTTCGCCTCTTAGAACCGATTAGTCGAAAATTTTAACAATCTTATTTTTACATTCAGTACGACTGATCCATCGTAAAACGCTATTAAACTAACGTATGTGATGATATGAATGTACATTTTCGCTTCATTTAGCCCAAAGATCGAACTTTAGTTTCGCTCCGAAATATTTCAAGTCCTGGCGGCGTATTGCTTCGCCTCTAAGAACCGATTAATCGAAAATCTTAACAATCTTATTTTTACGTTCAGTACGACTAATCCATCATAAAACGCTATTAAACTGACGCCTGCGATGATATAAATGTACATTTTCGCTCCATTTAGCCAAAAAATCAAACTTTAGTTACGCTCAGAAATATTTCAGGTCCTGGCGGCGTATTGCTTCGCCTGGTAGAACCGATTACTCGAAAATTTTAACAATCTTATATTTACATTCTGTACGACTGATCCATCGTAAAACGCTATTAAACTAACGTATGTGATGATATGAATGTACATTTTCGCTTCATTTAGCCCAAAAATCGAACTTTAGTTTCGCTCCGAAATATTTCAAATCCTGGCGGCGTATTGCTTCGCCTCTTAGAACCGATTAGTCGAAAATTTTAACAATCTTATTTTTACATTCAGTACGACTGATCCATCATAAAACGCTATTAAACTGACGCCTGCGATGATATAAATGTACATTTTCGCTCCATTTAGCCAAAAAATCGAACTTTAGTTTCGCTCCGAAATATTTCAAGTCCTGGCGGCGTATTGCTTCGCCTCTTAGAACCGATTAGTCGAAAATTTTAACAATCTTATTTTTACATTCAGTACGACTGATCCATCGTAAAACGCTATTAAACTAACGCCTGTGATGATATAAATGTACATTTTCGCTCCATTTAGCCAAAAAATCGAACTTTAGTTACGCTCCGAAATATTTCAAAGTCCTGGCGGCGTATTGCTTCGCCTCTTAGAACCGATTAGTCGAAAATTTTTACAATCTTATTTTTGCAATCAGTACGACTGATCCATCGTAAAACGCTATTAAACTGACGCGTGCGATGATATAAATGTACATTTTCGCTCCATTTAGCCAAAAAATCGAACTTTAGTTACGCTCCGAAATATTTCAAGTCCTGGCGGCGTTTTGCTTCGCCTCTTAGAACCGATTAATCGAAAATCTTAACAATCCTATTTTTACATTCAGTACGACTAATCCACCATAAAACGCTATTAAACTTGAGGCCTGCGATGATATAAATGTACATTTTCGCTCCATTTAGCCAAAAAATCGAACTTTAGTTACGCTCCGAAACATTTCAAAATCCTGGCGGCGAATTGCTTCGCCTCTTAGAACCGATTAGTCGAAAACTTTAACAATCTGATTTTTACATTCTGTACGACTGATCCATCGTTAAACGCTATTAAACTAACGCCTGTGATGATATAAATGTATATTTTCGCTCCATTTAGCCAAAAAATCGAACTTTAGTTACGCTCCGAAATATTTCAAGGTCCTGGCGGCGTATTGCTTCGCCTCTTAGAACCGATTATTCGAAAATTTTTACAATCCTATTTTTACATTCAGTACGCCTGTCCATCGTTAGAGGCTATTGAACTAACGTATGTGATGATATGAATGTACATTTTCGCTTCATTTAGCCCAAAAATCGAACTTTAGTTTCGCTCCGAAATATTTCAAGTCCTGGCGGCGTATTGCTCCGCCTCTTAGAACCGATTAATCGAAAATCTTAACAATCTTATTTTTACATTCTGTACGACTGATCCATCGTAAAACGCCATTAAACTGACGCCTGCGATCACATAAATGTACATTTTCGCTCCATTTACCCAAAAAAAAACTTTAGTTACGCTCCGAAATATCTGAAGGTCGTGGCGGCGTATTGCTTCGCCTCTTAGAACCGATTAGTCGAAAATTTTTACACTCTTATTTTTACATTCAGTACGGCTGATCCATCGTTAAACGCTATTAAACTAACGTATGTGATGATATGAATGTACATTTTCGCTCCATTTAGCCAAAAAATCGAACATTACTTACGCTCCGAAATATTTCAAAATCCTGGCGGCGTATTGCTTCGCCTCTTAGAACCGATTAGTCGAAAATTTTAACAATCTTATTTTTACATTCTGTACGACCGATCCATCGTAAAACGCTATTAAACTAACGTCCGTGATAAAATAAATGTACATTTTAACTCCATTTAGCCAAAAAATCGAACTTTAGTTACGCTCCGAAATATTTCAAAGTCCTGGCGGCGTATTGCTTCGCCTCTTAGAACCGATTGGTCGAAAATTTTAACAATCTTATTTTTACATTCAGTACGACTGATCCATCGTAAAACACTATTAAACTGACGCCAGCGATGATATAAATGTACATTTTCGCTCTATTTAGCCAAAAAATCGAACTTAAAGTTACGCTCCGAAATATTTCAAAATCCTGGCGGCGTATTGCTTCGCATCTTAGAACCGATTATTCGAAAATTTTTACAGTCTTATTTTTACATTCAGTACGACTGATCCATCGTTAAACGCTATTAAACTAACGTATGTTATGATATGAATGTACATTTTCGCTCCATTTAGCCAAAAAATCGAACTTTAGTTATGCTCCGAAACATTTCAAAGTCCTAGCGGCGTATTGCTCCGCCTCTTAGAACCGATTAGTCGAAAATTTTAACAATCTTATTTTTACATTCAGTACGACTGATCCATCGTAAAACGCTATTAAACTGACGCCAGCCATGATATAAATGTACATTTTCGCTCTATTTAGCCAAAAAATCGAACTTTAGTTACGCTCCGCAATATTTCAAAATCCTGGCGGCGTATTGCTTCGCATCTTAGAACCGATTAGTCGAAAATTTTAACAATCTTATTTTTACATTCAGTACGACTGATCCATCGTTAAACGCCATTAAACTAACGTATGTTATGATATGAATGTACATTTTCGTTTCATTTAGCCCAAAAATCGAACCTTAATTACGCTCCGAAATATTTCAAGTCGTGGCGGCGTATTGCTTCGCCTCTTAGAACCAATTAGTCGAAAATTTTAACAATCTTATTTCTACATTCTGTACGACTGATCCATCGTAAAACGCTATTAAACTAACGTATGTGATGATATGAATGTACATTTTCGTTTCATTTAGCCCAAAGATCGAACTTTAGTTTCGCTCCGAAATATTTCAAGTCCTGGAGGTGTATTGCTTCGCCTCTTAGAACCGATTAATCGAAAATCTTAACAATCTTATTTTTACATTCAGTACGACTAATCAATCATAAAACGCTTTTAAACTGACGCCTGCGATGATATAAATGTACATTTTCGCTCCATTTAGCCAAAAAATAGAACTTTAGTTACGCTCCGAAATATTTCAAAATCCTGGCGGCGTATTGCTTCGCCCCTTAGAACCGATTAGGCGAAAATTTTAACGATCTTATTTTTACATTCTGTACGACTGATCCATCGTTAAACGCTATGAAACTAACGTCCGTGATGATATAAATGTACATTTTCGCTCCATTTAGCTAAAAAACCGAACTTTAGTTACGTTCCGAAATATTTCAAGGTCCTGGCGGCGTATTGCTTCGCCTCTTAGAAGCGATTAGTAGACAATTTTTACAATCTTATTTTTACATTAAGTACGACTGATCCATCATAAAACGCTATTGAACTAATGCCTGCGATGATATAAATGTACATTTTCGCTCCATTTAGCCAAAAAATAGAACTTTAGTTACGCTCCGAAATATTTCAAAATCCTGGCGGCGTATTGCTTCGCCTCTTAGAACCGATTGAGCGAAAATTTTAACAATCTTTTTTTTATCCGACTTCGAAAAGGAAGAGGATACTCAATTCGATGAGTATATTTTTTTTTTCTTTTTTTTTCTGGATGTGTTCACCGATTACTCCGAGATGGATGGACCAATCGGAACGAAACCTTTTGCATCTTGTAGGATATGCCTTCCGATTGGTCCCGTTAAAAAAACATTTTGCAGTTTTTTCATTCCGAACGCTTTTTATTGCAAAAAAACGTGCTGTTTCATGTACGTGCGGTGTACGTTCGCCGATTACTCCGAGGCGGATGGACCAATCGGAATTAAACTTTTTGCGTCTTGTACAGTACAACTCCCCATTGGTCCCGTAAAAAAAATATTTTGCATTTTTTTATTCCTAACGACTTTTTTTTCTAAATGTACGTTCGCTGATTACTCCGAGACGGATGGACCAATCGGAATGAAATGTTTTGCATCTTGTAGGATATGTTTTCCCATTGTCCCCGTTATAAAAACATTTCGCATTTTTTTATTCCGAACGGTTTTCATTATTGCAAAATAAAAACGGGAAGTTTCTAATCTCAACATAGAATGACTTCAATGATCCTTTAACGTATTGTCGGGGACATGATTCTGAACAACTTTTTCATTATGTATAATTAACGGAAACCTTTAGTTTTCGAGATATTCGTGAAAAACTATTGTTATTTTTCCTGCATTTGTTCGGCGATTATTCCGAGACGGATGGACCAATTGGAACGAAACATTTTGCATCTTCTAAAGTATGTCTCCCGGTTGGTCCCGTTATAAAAATATTTCGCATTTTTTTATTCCGAACGGTTTTTATTGCAATTGGTTGCTAATAAATATAATAACAAAAAATAATAAAAAGGCTTGGCTTTCTACTTCACGTATCGGAAGCTGGCAGCCGATTTGGACTGTTTCTTTGCAAAAGTAACTGTCGTAATCTTTGCATTTCTGCGAGTGCTCTCTCATCATGAGGTTTAACAAGGACTTTGTTTGGTGCTAAATCAGATAATACTAGACCAGCTAAGCTTTTAACACGACTAAGTGCAACGTAAATTTGGCCTTTTGCAAAATTCTTTTTGCCAAGATCAATTACTGCTTTGTTTAATCTAGTCCCTTGTAATTTGTGTACCGTTACTGCCCAACTTAGAATAAGTGGTAACATTCTGCGCTCGACGTCTCCATAACCTTTCGTCGCTTGAAACGTTGCTACAACTGGAGATATTGGAATGTAACCGCCGGTATCTTTGAATCTATTTCCAATCGACTCGTCGTCAAATTTTATAAGTACTGAGTCTGGCAACTCTCCCTGTTCCAGTTGATCTCTTCGAAGTGCCGGCCATGTAAATTTCTTTACTATTCCCATTGCGCCGTTTATCAAACCATCAGAAATTGATATATTTCGTCGCAGCATGATTCGAGATCCTTCAGTTAACGTTATTGTATGTAATAGTCCGCCACAATTATTTACATTTACAGGAATGACATTTGCTGGCGGCCTTTTTCCATATGTAGCTGCCTCACGGGACTCGTCTATTGAATCAATGATGTACATTCGATGTGATTTTGCTAATTCATCAGTCATTTTTGAATTATATTCATCCACAAATTTTATCGTTGGGAATATTCTTACTGCTGCACCATCCTCGAACTCTCCGATTAGGGGAATTCTTCTTCGTTTGCATAGTATTTCTAGTTGAGAAGTTGTCACTTCTCCAAACCGAAGGTTATTCAATAAATCGATAAACTCAACGTCATCTCTTTGTCGCATATTAATGGTCAGTTCGCAGAATGAAAATTGGTGCCATAAATTAATTTCTGCAGTACACCAATGTGGCTGTACAAAACACCAGTGTCCTTTTACTGGTGGCAACTGCATGATATCGCCAAAGAGAAGTACATTTACGCCACCAAATAGTTTATCATTTGTTTTGAATTCTTGCAATCTTAAATGAATTATTCGCAAATTCTCATAGGACACCATTGATATCTCGTCGATAATCAACCACTTTGTATGACGCCACTTTCGTCTCTCCTGTTCGAGCCCTTGTCCTGTCAGTCGTCGATAGGTCATTGCAGTACCTTTTTCAATAGGTAACGAGAACAAGGAATGCAAAGTTTTTCCGAATATTTGACGGGCGGCGACGCCAGTCAAAGAAGCTACTTCAATGAAAGATGGTTTTATCATCGTATCAATTGTAGGATTATAGCAGCGTTTAACATGTTCAACAAGTAATTTTAAAATAAACGACTTACCGCTACCAGCTCCTCCGGTAATAAAAAGCAACATTTGTTCGGTAGTTTCATCATCATCATTTTGTTTAATATCTTTCTCAATTACTTCGGAAACTGATTTCAATAAGTCTTTCTGTTAAATATTCAGACTTCGAATGCTATTAAGGAATACGTCTTCGGGCATTGCACGTGTTTCTTCTTGCTGTTGATCTTCATATAAATCACCTTGATCATAATATACTGTTTCGTCGGCATGAATTCTGAGTGGTTCTCCTAAATGTTCATTATTAGTTTCTTCTTCGTGTACAACATTCAAAGCAACAGCCTGGGCGAGCGCCGCTTCAATAATTTGCTCTGCGTGAGTAAACTGTTCGACGGTTGCGTTACCCAACATAGGTTTCAACTCGCGTTGCCGTCGAAGAAAACATTGTTCCGAGGATTCGTTATCGGACATAAGTGTATTTTCATCACGAAATGGAATGTGACACACTATTAAGTTGTAGAAATATCCTTCCCTATCACTGTTTAAGGTATAATATCGGTGGCGAAGTACAGCTGGTTTTTTTCTGATTCGCATTCGGGTATTGTCCTTTAATTTTATAAACATCGACCTCGATATTTCTTCATCGTCATTTCTAAGTTCTGCGTCTCCATCCCCTTCTGTCCACAATCCACTTGAAACTGTTTCATATCGGACAGCAAATTCAGCTAAGCTTAAATCCTCTAGATTGTCTGGTCTCTTTACGTAACGATCGAATATGTTATTGAAAAATGATGTTTCATTTTCCTCGAATCGGAGAACTCTATATCTCTGTTCAGGCCGACAGCTGTTTAGAAATACAGCTTTTCTCGAGCTCATTTTAAGGGGCAGATGGCATAACCGATATGCACATTCTATAGCACAAACCATACGTTGAGATTGAATTGCCATAGATACCAAAAATAGTTGATCGCGGACGGTGCCGCTCCGGCGTTTCGCTCGTAAAATGGCTTCTTTAATAATATTTCCTGTGTCCTGCGGCTCGCATTTACTTGCGTATTTAGCAATATAATATGCGACAGCTGTAACATTTCCGCACGGTTGAATATCCATGTTTGCTTCCCACAGCTTTAAAAGAGTTGGGTTGTAATTGTTCACCATGGTTTCATTTCCTGTTCTCTTAAGTACGCAGAAACGTCCATTGTTGGCAAGTGTGTCATCTGAACCTAAGCACATCGTTCTTTCACTTATCGGTCAGGGGAATCCGAAACGACAACAACGATTATTACGATCTTTGTAACATGTAGCAGAATGTTTATGAATTTGGACTTTCTGAACTATGTCCCTCATACCTTGATTTTCTGCCTCCAATGAACAAGATACAACTTTCTCAATAACGTTGCGGCCCTCGTTGGTAAGGAAATCAGGTACGTTTCCACACCAAAGAAGCATGTGCAAATGTGGACTTCCCCTGTTTTGAAATTCTATTCTGTGCCAAAAATCGATAACAACGTCACCTAGGCAATATGAATTTCTCAAATATTGCATTAACGCGTTCACACGCAGCGTGAATTGTCTTGCGATAACTACAGGGTATCTCTGAACCAACTTTAGTCGATCTGCAAAAGTTAGGTTTTCGATTTCGGTAGTGGAGCGACCATCGGCTAGTAGTAATGCTTTCAACATATCTGGCCAGTTCAGATCATTGCAAGAGAACGTAGCAAACCATGTGGGCGGTCCAAGACTTCGGACCATGGCGATTAATTCCGAACAGCAGCGTTTCCAGTATAATGCCGATCCTCTTATGTTTCTCATCGTGAGATGTATATTATTTACTAATCCCTGTGGAGTATGCTCCCCTTGGCGCATTTTACATGATACTGAAATGCTAGCTTTTGCGCGGTAGTATTCAACAACAGATAATGCGAAGAACAAATAATCTGTTCGCAGGAATCGTTTGTCACTGCTAAGAATACGAGCTTGGAAATAATCCAGTGGTGTTATTGGGATGTCTCGATGCTCTCCAAATCCATTTTTTCCATCCGGAAACAGGAAGAACCAGCACAGTTCTTCCATCCTTCTGTCTCTCTCTAGGTTCAAAGGAGGCGCTGTTTTTCTATGTATATTCGCCAGTTCTATCGGGTCATTGTCTGCGTTATTATTAGTATTACTGACTGAGACGACACTGTCGATGTTGGGAACACCTTCGTCAACCGAACGTAACATGCTTGTTTCGAATATAATTCGTGTTTCGTCGGGTTCTGTTCGACGGGTCCCAACTGACAGATGTTGCATTCTTTCCACCAGCGGAGATCTATTTCTTCCGGATAGAATTGTTACAGGTGTTAATGAATAGATATTTAATACATTGCTGGTGCCATATTTCGCATACAAGTTACGACGCAAGGTGGCCTGTAAAGCATCAATAGTAGTAAATTTCATACAGCATGATGTGCCCCGTAATGGTGCTTTATATCCTTTTGGACCTCTTGCATGGGAATCAAACAACCAATAGTAGGTGGAATCCGACTGGTTGTTGCATGATACGGCTACTGATGTATAATTTGCAGTAAGAATTCCGTACATATACTGTTGAAAAAACCTAATCAAACCATTTTTTAAATTTGGAAATCCTTCATCACCGTTATCAACATCAATATGACCATTTACAGCCATTTCATACCCAATGTTAATATTGACTCTGTTGTTATTAAATGATATGAGTGGCAATAATTCGGTAACGGCTAAATAGTCGACATTGACTTCTCTGGGGTCAGGATTACTTCGCGCTTCAATGCAATCACGGTAATATTTATCTCCTACTAAAAGTACATAATCAACATCACTAGTACACCACGTACTAGGGTCGAGCAAATGAAACGCAACACAAGCAACTGCAGCTATGCCAGTACATTGCTTACCGCGAGATTCAATACTGAACCGTTCGCTAGTATGATGGCACGAGCCACGTAAAATAGCTACATTCTGTCCAACATTCGTAAATCTACTGTTTGATTCATTATTTCTTTCTGCAACTTCCATTCCGTTTCTTACAATACAAGGCTCTTCAACGACATCAGCTATTTCCGAAATGTTATTGGTAATATTAGAAAAACATGGTCGTACATCTTTGTATAAAGCATTATTTTGTAATAGCCATTGTGAAGCTACACGAAGTTTGCCAACGTCTATTTCAAATTGTTTTTGTCGCTCCAAATTTTCGAGGCTTTCCACTACAATCATTATACCGGTTTCGTTTAATCTAAGTGGAAGTTGCTCGGCTACTTCGAACACATCGCGGGCAAATAGGACTACCTGACCTTTGCACCAATCCTGATTGAAGCGATTCTGAATTTTCATGATTTTAAGAAACGGTACTATTCTGCACAACATTTGTTTTTCGATTTCCGATAAATCTGTTATCTCCATAGGTACAGGCATGAGTTCCATTTTATTCCAGAATGCCTGTGATGGAACTTTATGTTTTTTAAGATGATTTAGGCAACGAGAACATGTTATCTTCTCTGATTCTAATAGATTTGCAGGAATTAGACTAGACAAAGGCTGCGTGTGTAAAGCATAACGTTGCTGCGGATATAAAGTCTTGTAACACACTGCACACGGTACATTAGCAAAAATATTAATAGCCGATTTAAAGTAGTCTTCCTGAAGGAGACGTTCTTTTCTCCGTTTATTAGCTAGTTCACGCATATTTCTTAAACGTGTATTCCTTGATTCGACATGTTCACTTAGTAGTACTTTCCGCATACGATTTCTCATAACCATTAGACGTTGCGAACGTTCCTCATTGGATTCGTTCGCTAAACGGCTGCGGATTAATCCGATACGACGTGATCGTTCCGCAGGAGATTCGTTCGCTAAACGTCTGTGGATTAATCGGAAACGGCGTGATCGTTCCGTTGCAGATTCGTTCGCTAAACGTCTGCGGATTAATCGCAAACGGCGTGATCGTTCCGCGGCAGATTCGTTCGCCAAACGCCTGCGGATTAATGCGAAACGACGTAATCGTGCCTCCGCAGATTCGTTCGCTAAACGTCTATGGATTAATGCGAAACGGCGTGATCGTTTCGCGGCAGATTCGTTCGCTAAACGCCTGCGGATTAATGCGAAACGACGTGACCGTTTCTCCGCAGATTCGTTCGCTAAACGCCTGCGGATTAATGCGATACGGCGTGATCGTTCCTCCGCTGATTCGTTCGCTAAACGCCTGCGGATTAATGCGATACGGCGTGATCGTTCCTCCGCAGATTCGTTCGCTAAACGTCTGCGGATTAATCGCAAACGGCGTGATCGTTCCTCCGCAGATTCGTTCGCTAAACGCCTGCGGATTAATGCGAAACGGCGTGATCGTTCCTCCGCAGATTCGTTTTTTAAACGCCTGTGGATTAATTCGATACGACGTGATCGTTCCTCCGCAGATTCGTTTTTTAAACGATTAGGAATTCTGCTTAGCCGACGTTCTCTTTCGTCAATCGTTTCGCGCGATACTTTCGAACTAGCGTATTTTCGTTTTACAGATAATCGCGAACGGCGATCGTCAATAGTTTCTTCACGCCGTGCCTTTGCGTTTCTTTCACGTTCTTTAGAAAGACGTAATTGCGTGGCTTCGTTAGATTCATTCGCACGATACTTCCTCATACGGGATGCATTTTTTGTAGGTCTACCCATTGCTCCAAGCAGACGCGGTTGCTTTATTTTAATTTTACAAACAATTATTGGTCGCTCCAAGCAGACACGGTTGTTTTATTTTTACAAACAATTATTGGTCGCTCTAAGCAGACGCGGTTGGTTTGTTTTTTATTATTATTAAAAACAATTGTTGGTTGCTCCAAGCAGACGCAGTTGTTTTATTTTTAAAAACAATTATTGGTCGCTCCACGCAGACGCGGTTGGTTTGTTTTTACAAACAATTATTGGTCGCTCCACGCAGACGCGGTTGGTTTGTTTTTACAAACAATTATTGGTCGCTCCAAGCAGACGCGGTTGTTTTATTTTTAACAACAATTATTGGTCGCTCCACGCAGACGAGGTTGGTTTGTTTTTTTACAAATAATTTTTGGTCGCTCCATGCAGACGCGGTTGATTTGTTTTTTATTATTATTACAAACAGTTATTTGATCGCTCCAAGCAGACGCGGTTGGTTTTGGATTTTATAAAAAATATAATAAAATAATAGAAGTTAAAACGATTACCTTTGCAGCACTTTTCAAAATATTCAATTAATTATAACAGTAGGTATCAATCAATTGAACACCTAACGTTGCCAGGTTTTCGTTTCAACTGACTACGCGATCTGTCTATGGGCTGTAGCTATGTATGTTTATATTGTGAGGACGATCGCAATAATAGGCAAACTTATAGTAGAATTCCGTTACATTGTGCGATAAGTTGAAAATAATAACTCAATGTGATATACGTACAAAGCTCACGGCAATGTTAAATGGATCTACTATAACATAAATTTACAAATACTTGCAATTTAATTAAAATTTGCATTACTTAATATTCATTTACATTTCCACGCGTCTTTTTATGCATCTTGGCATCTTGATTCGTATATTCATATTGTTATGATTTTATATATCTCACGTTCTCTTATTTGCTTTACGAAGCTAATTTTTTTGTTTACAGGTTTTTTTTTATGTACATTACATTTTGCAATATTGCCAATAAATTCTTCATTGGGTTCAAATGAAGATTGTTTAATGCCCAGTGTATAATTTTATAATTATTACATTATTCTTCGAACTGATTAATATTCAACTTTTTTACCACAGTCAGATTGTAAAAGTACATCGCGACAGATTGCGTTGGATCGAAAAAAACGTATTTCGACAGGTTGTATACTGAGTGTAATAAAACAATGTTCGGTTACCGTTTGAAGCAGATTACCTCATTCAAAATTCGACCAAATGACTTGTGGTTTTTTGTAAAGTTATACACATTCATTTACTAAGATATGTGCTTTCGTCGTTTTAAAAAATTGGAATTTGTTGAAATCGTGAAAGAAAATAGTAGAAATCAATTTTTTCACAATTTCAACAAACTGTAATTTTTTTAAACGACAAAAGCACGTATAAAATAAATAAATTTGTACCTTCTCATTAAAAAAAACCTCCAGTTATTTGGTCCAATTTTAAATGAGGTATGTATTCTGTTTTAAACGTTCACTAGACACTTTTTATTTATTACACTTACTGTACTTATACTTTCTACATTTCATGGCTACATTAAGAGGGTATGAATATTTCTATCATTGACTATACGCCGTTTGGTTTTTGCGCATTTGTGGCGAATAGAATATTTACGAATATTTACGTTCAATATAAACTACTACGCACATACCAACAGGAATGCAACGACCCGATAAGAACACAATATCTTTTTCATTTTATTTTCTTTATTGTAATTAATTTTTACATTTCATACAGAGTATTTTATTTGATTTTTAGTTTTAATATTTAATGTATAGAATTTTTGTAATAAACATTTTCATTTTCGTCGATAACCGAGTTTGTTAAATTCGTCGATAAGAGTTTAGTCGATAAGTCAGACGGTAAAACAGTTTATCGATAAATTATCGACGTCTGACCGCGCACACGCCAGCGCAACCCCAATAAGCATACGGTGGGGTGAGATTCTAGAGTGGGGATGCCGGACCACCACGTGATGGGGAAAACCCAGCTACCCCAAGAACTCTATGCGGAAAAAAAGTGCCAACTCAGCAAGATCTGAGTATAAATAGAGGCGTTCCGCACAGTTTCAACGCAGATCTTCTCAGACCACGGTCTGAAGCAGGCAATACTCTGAACAGTAGAGAAAAGCTTGCGCTGAACTGTTTAGGCAGCGATAGAGCGCGAGTTGCAGCTAATTCCTACTCTTCCACTGGTGGCGTGCAGTACTACAGATCAGTGGCCCTCCTATTCACAGTACGCAACGTGTTACACAGGTGTAACGCTAAGCCAACACTGAAGTGTAAAGAGCTAGCGAGGAGCGGAGCTCCTTGAACGGCCTGCGTCTAACACAGTTCTGGTATAACCAGAAACCGATTGCGACCTATAGGAAAGGTTAACTTGGTTCCAATAGTTTTGCACAAACCTCTGGAATTTAGTTTCCATAATCATTATTGAAAATAAAGCAGAGTATTGACTGTAATGGAAGACTAAGCCACGTTCGCGTCAGCGCAATTAATTACTATCGATAATTATTACAATTTATTACTAATTACTAATCATTAATTTCTATTTACATAATATTAACTACTAATTACAATTTTCTTATTGTATTCCCAATTTAGGGCGAACGAATTATAATTTCTTATTGTATTCCTATTTCTAGCCGCACTTATTGTGATACTAGCGATTTTGTATTATATTTCAATATTCACTTACCTCTTATTCTTGAATAAACAATTTTCCATTAGTTTCTAGCACATTAGTGTTTGGATTTCATTCCTTAACCGCAAACCACACGAACCTATAATCCCTAAAACACAGAATACGAGTCGCCTTCTAATGGAACCGCTCTCCCTACAAGTCGGTACAGTGACGTACTCACTCTGGGTCGTTACACGTAGAGAGTTAATTTTTGGTGACAGCGGTGGGATTCTTCGAGTGGTAAGGAGAGATCGTATGTCTGCGGACATTAATGGTCAGCCTAGAAATAGATAAAGATAAATAAAAGTTAAGATAGAGGAATAAATGAAAAAAAAAAATATATATATATATATGCTGTTACGTTTCGTGTGGGTCCGCCGAATCGTCAAAGGGACCTGGTAGACGAATACAAGTCCCTACAGGGTTTGTGATTCGGTATGGGCAAGGAAATTCGAAATGAAAGTGTATCAAGTAGCGAATTGTTAAATTTTATTCAAAATCCCCATACACCTCCGAGGCTCGCTCGCACCAATGGTATATCTGAGCAGGTATTAGGTTATTTTGTATATTAGTATATTCGTTGATATAAAGGTTCAGGATATCGTCCGGAATCTCATGGTGATTGTTAACCTTTATAGCATCTTCGGTATTGAGCTCAGGGAGGGGAGACGGTTCCCGCGAGGTTAGACCTGGAGCTCCGACTTCGTCTCCCGATTCGGTCATTAGGTCGATAAGTTCCGGTGACGGAGGGCCCTGACGGATGGTCGGGGCCTCAGACAACGGCGAGTAGCACGGCTCGTCTAGGTTGGTGGACGAGCTTGGAGGCGGAGCGTCCAGCTCTCTTATCAGCTCGCGAACGCGGCGTTTATAGGCGGCTCGAGCTCGGTGTTTAGCCCCGCCGCGGCGTGTCCTTTTATTGGGGCGCTTAGTGCGCTTAAAATATACAGACCGCAACGTGTAATGGAATAAATCGTAAATAAAATGAGCTAGTCATAAATCATCTAGTTACTCACTCGATTCTTACTCATCGCACGATATTAGCGCAATAGTGGTGTTGTACAGACGACGGTGCGACTCCTGCGAGCGCTACTAATTCCAGGGTGAAAAGCCGGGGCGACTCCTGTGAGCGCTGCCAGGCAGGTGATAGAGGCCGGTGCGACTCCTGCGAGCGCAGCCAGGCGGATGGAAGAGTATAGAAATTGAATAAGAATCAAGTAGTGGATATAATAAAATAATAATTGAAGTACGTCGGACCTTATTGTAGAGCACCGTAAGTAATCGGAATCGATTTAAAGGAGGGTAGTAGTCGCGAATAATTTAGGGTGTGCGAGATTCCGTACGTAGGACTGGAGGTGGAGATGTATGGTCGGAATAAAATTCACAGAGTACTATAATGGATAATTAATATAATGTAACGACTTACATATGGTTATAAGATGGTGAGACTCGTAGAGAACTACTGTAGATCACTTTTTAGGGTTAATGTGCACGAGACGAACGGCTCTGGTAAGACTACCGAGAGTGGGCCCTGGGCCCTCTATTTGTATTAGAAGGGATGCTGAGGTAAGTAACTGATGGGCTTATCGGCCGTCAGCGTTCTCAGAGCTGGTCATCTTCTGGTGCTAACTCATCAGCTATCACACGAGTTTATTAGTGGCAGACGTTACTTGAGGAGCATGGTAGCGGATGTTGATTATACATAAGAAAATTCTAGGTGCTCTTCTCAGGGTTCTCTATCTACAGTGGTTCCCTTTACAAAGGAGAGTATAATGTGGCAGAACTACCCAATATCAGTGAGTGCATGTGTATATATATATAATGTTATATCAAAGGTAAGTATACGTGTATATACGTGTAAAGCGTGGTTAATAATAGAGAAATATAAGTATAATATAACGATTAATATATGGGTGAGCGAGGAAAAAAGGTTTGTACGGGGGGGGGGGGGGTTATTAGTATGTAACAATACATATACTATATTAATAAACAAGAATCAAGATGCCTAACGGAACAACCGATCTACCAGCCAGCGCATCAGTCAGCGGATCAGCTAACGGATCGACTGAAGGAAGCCGACCGATCAGCATTCGCGATGCAGCAGACATCGTACCAGCATTCAACGGCCGCAACATACCAGTCTACCAGTTTGCAAAGAGCTGTTTCAAAGCGAAGAATATAATCTCTCCTAATGCTGAGTATGGGTTGGTACAATTAATCAAAAATAAATTCTACGGACAAGCAGCAAGAGTGGTACAGAACGGAGACTACGACACCATTGAAGAACTGATTGCCGTAGTAAAGTCTCGTTTCGCCCCGCTCTTCACTCGATGCAGCTATGCGGCGACATGGCAAGGATCGCACAAGGACCAACCGAGGCAGTCGTGGACTACGGCAGCCGCGTCTCAGGACTTCTATTACAAATTAAAAGCCGCAACGAAATAGAGTTCCCAGATAACATAGAAGGATACAACCGATCCTCAGAAAATAATACAATTAAAGCTTTCCTCACCGGTTTAAAACAAGAAGTATATGGCCGGATGAAAAATCAGAATTTTAACAGTCTCGACGAAGCAATAAGCGCAGCAATTGTAGCCGAGGCAGAGAATATAGAAAGCCGGACAAAGGCTAAGCTCTCACAAGGATTCGCTACAACCAATCAATGCGAAAACTGCTTTGGATATGGGCATAATGCCAGTGTATGCTGCAGTCAGCGATTTCAAGGACAATCAATGTCGAGGGCCCGCTGGCCGGCAAAACACCGCCAACACTGCCAGAGGTCCGGGCACACCGTGGAGACCTGTTGGTTTAAGGATCAGCCAGCAAGAGCAGGGGTCCCTCAGGACTTTGCGCAACCAACCCAGGCCTATAGAAACCAGCCTACGCAAAGGCAAGGTCGAAATTGGACACAAACCAGACCTCCAATTTGCGAATTCTGCCAAAATATCGGCCATACAATTCAGGAATGTCGGAAAAAGGCATATCAGGAGCGAGTCAGGAATCAGAGACTCCAGCAGACTCCTCAAGTACAACAGGTACGTAAGAAAGCCAACTTGTACCTAAACTTAGGAGAAATAAATAAGTCTCCCAGTGTCGAGCTATTAAGTGAAAGTTTCAAAAATCAGCAAGCCTTATTCATGGTTGACACAGGATCAGATATTAATATAATTAAAAAACAAGCAATTTCAAACGAAATAGTTATAAATACAGATATAATATTCCAACTAAACGGGATAACTAAGAGCTCTATTTACACAACAGGATACATCAAAATAAAAATACTGGAGACAGAATCCATATTCCACATCATCGAGGAACTACCAATAAAACAAGACGGAATTTTAGGAACAGAGTATTTCAAAACCAGTGGAGCCAGCATTAATTATGCTAAATCAATATTAATCGTAAACAATAATATAATACCATTCAAGCATACAGCTGTGGTAATACCATCTAGGACAAAAACCATGATACCTATAAAAGTATCAAATACAGAAATCAAAACTGGTTTTGTCCCAAAATTACAACTTCACCCACAACTATATATGGGAAACGCTGTGGTTACAAATCGAGATGGTATAGCATTCCTATACGCAATTAACGTTGGAGCAGAGGACATCGAAATCGAAATGCCAGCAGTTGAATTGCAACAATACGAAGAGGCACCACAGGATGAAGGAACAGCTCACCAAAAACCTCAACGAGTCCAGCAAATTCTAGAAAAATTACAAACAGATCATCTAAATCAAGAAGAATTTGCCAACGTAGAGGATATAGTACGAGAGCACGCTGATAGATTTTATGTAGATGGAGACAGATTCCCAGCAACAAATAAAATCTATCATAGAATCATCACTACGGATGAGATGCCTGTAAACGTAAAACAATACAGGTATCCTCACGCATTAAAAGATGAAATCAATCATCAAGTAAATGATCTCCTTGAAAAAGGAATCATTAAACACTCATCATCAACATTTAACTCCCCCTTGTGGGTAGTACCCAAAAAACAGGACTCACAGGGAAATAAATTATGGAGATTAGTAATTGATTTCCGAAAGCTAAACGAAAAAACAATCAGCGATGCCTATCCACTACCCAACATCACGGATATCCTGGATCAAGTGGGAAGCGCAAAATACTTCTCCGTGTTTGATTTAAAATCTAGCTTTCATCAAACACCGATGCATCCAGAAGATAAGCATAAGACAGCATTTTCAACACCATTCGGGAATTTCGAATTCAATAGAATGCCTTTTGGTTTAAAGAATGCTGCAGCTACGTTCCAGCGCCTGATGAACAACGTTCTAGACGGATTACAAGGACTGGAATTATTCGTGTTCATCGATGACATCGTAATTTATGCAAGCTCGCTAGAAGAACACGAGACAAAAGTCAATCGGATGATGACGAAGCTTAGAGAAGCAAACTTATGTTTACAACCTGATAAATGCCAATTTCTAAAGAAAGAAGTGGCATATCTGGGTCACATAATTACAGAAGATGGTGTAAAACCTGACCCAGCAAAGGTTGAAGCAGTCCAAAGATTCCCCGTTCCGAAAACTGTCAAAAACATCAGACAATTTTTAGGATTGTGCGGATATTATAGACGTTTTATTAAAAACTTCTCTAAGATAGTTAAACCATTATCCGATTTGACAAAAAAGGAGCAATAATTTGAGTGGTCCAGTCAACAACAGCAAGCCTTCGAATTCCTAAGAAACGTACTATGCGAAGAGCCGATCCTGCAATATCCTGACTTTGAGAGACCATTTAATATAACCACTGACGCATCCGGAACAGCAGTAGGAGCGGTCCTAAGTCAAGGAAAGATAGGAAAAGATCAGCCAGTAGCGTACGCGTCAAGAGTGATGAATAAACCGGAAACACAATATTCCGCAACAGAAAGAGAACTACTTGCTGTGATATTCGCAATAAATCACTTTAGACCATATATTTTCGGCAGAAAATTCTATCTAATCACTGATCACAAACCTTTGATATGGCTAAACAGTCTCTCAGACCCTACATCGAGACTTATGAGATGGAAATTAAGATTGAGCGAGTATGATTATGAGATTAAATATAAACCAGGCAAGCAAAACATGAACGCTGATGCTCTCTCAAGAAATCCTGTCGAAGATATAAACGCTCTACAAATACATGCTAAAAGACTGCACTCATCCACGTCTGGATCAAAGAAGAAGCGTAAGAAAAGGAAAGAGTGGCACCAGTACCCCACTCGCCCCAGACAGACGACGACCACCTCAGAATCAGGAAAACATAAGAAGAAAAAAGAGTGGCACCAGTACCCCACTCGCCCAAGACAAACTACCACTGCATCAGAAACAAAAGAACACAAAAAGAAGAAGGAGTGGCACCAATATCCCACTCGCCCTAGGCAAACAACGACGTCAGAATCAAAGGAGTTTAAAAGGAAAAAAGAAACACACCAATATCCAATCAGACCCAGACCAACAACTACAACTGAGTCTGAAGAACATAAGAAAAAGGAAGAATGGCATCAGTATCCAAGAAGACCAAGGCCAACAACCTCATCCAGTTCACGAGACTTTAAGAAGAGGAAAATATGCCACAAACATTTAACACGACCACGAGATGACTCCACAGATGTCGAAGTAAGAAAAAGATACCGAATAGATAAGGTACGAGAAAGAAGCCCATCTCAAGAAGGAAAAACATCAAGAAAAAGAATAAAAGAAGATTACACAAGTTCAGACGAGTCCCAATATTACGAAACTGATGTATCTAAAGAGCCACCAAGATCAAGAAAGAGAACGAATCCGAATCCAAAGATATACTCCTCTGAAGAGATCAGAAAGAAAAGAAAACTCAATGAACAGCGAGTTACTGTTGAGGTACATCGACCTCCACAAGATAAAAAATACATCATCCCGCAAAAACGATCTATAGAAAAAGAACAAATAGTAATTGGAGATGAAATAGAAGATTACAATGAAGAAACGATATTACCTAAACACATCTTCAGAGAACCACTTAGAATCGATTCTTCCTCAGGAACAAGAGAAAAATCTCCTATAATAAAAAGAAAAATAGAAAAAGAAACTTCTAGTGACACATTATCAGCACCTATCACACCTATAAAAATTAAAAAAGAAAAGACTAAACAACCATCTACAATTAAGCAGATTAAACCAAAAATAATTAGCAATAGACCAGTCACATTCAAAATTGAAGAAACCGAAGACCATCTATGGATGAAAAGAGGTACAGCAGTGGTATTTATTAACAAGGAAGGACAACCAGAAGATAACCAATCAAGACAGTTAATAGAAAATGAGAAGATAAAAATTTCCAAATCACAAAACAACATTACAGAATATAAAACTAAAAATAAACTGATTTTTGGAATATTAATAGATCATAAAGAAAATTTACCACGCAAAGTTAAAGTTCTTCATCACGTGTTAATTCAAAAAGGAATCCAGGAATGCAGCATGCCAGATAAGCAAGGGTTAAAAGCAATCCTTCTGTTACGCCCCGGCGGAAATTTTGAAATTTATCCGCCTTGCGTCCCTTATCAAGCCCTTTGGGGTTCCGAGGATTTCTCATGTAAGGGTCGTGAGGTGGGTGTTTCACTTTTCCGTCAATCTTTTCATTCCTCCTCTACCTTGTACATACTTGACAAGCCTTTCGAGGTTCCGAGGATTTCTCATGCAGGGGTGTACAAGGAAGAGTTTGAGTTTAATTCTTTTCTATTTTTGACTTCTTCTATTGCTTTCTCTTCTTTATTCTATTCTACCCTGGAATCGTGTATCTTGTCAAGCCCTTGGGTTCCGAGAATTTCTCATGCGAGGTACACGAGGAAAGGTTATTTCTGTTTCCTTCTTTACAATAGTTTACGTGACCCTCCTTGAAACTATCGTCGCCAACCATAGATATATAAGACAGTTTACAATCGGGTAACGCACAAAAACTCGCGTTAGCTCGTAAGAGAGAGAGAGAGCCGTTAGCACAACACCAGCGCTACGCAGTTATCCAGTGCTTCGCATTCCGGGAATTTCCCTTGGTAACTGCGTAGAAACGGGAAAACCGTAATAACTTCCTTGTCGAGGAAACTCTTTCCCTCTCATTTGCACAAAGCGTCAGCCGGTCCGATCAGGATCATTATTACCTGACCGAATGATAGTGTGAAAAGAATGGATGGATGAATATGAATTTAAACGACGAAACTAAAATAAATGAGAACCTTTACAAAGCCTAACGTCGCGAACGTTCGACCGCCGTTCGAAAATCAAGGGTCGTTCGAGGCAATAAACATCATCGTATTCGAAATTCTAAGAACTACCTAGCGACAACGACGAATTTTGAACAAAGGAATGTTCTGGTAGAAATATTTAAATTCATTGCTAACGAAATGTCGATTCCACCGAAATAATTATGCGAAAGATTGTAAATGAATGCATAATCGGCATTGCGATCATCGTAAATGCATCGTCCGCTTTTACGCTGATAAGATCTTATTATAAATCAGGAAAGATAAATAATTCTGATCCTGCTAAGGGAAAATAAATCGATAACGGTTTCAATTGTTAAATTATATATCTCGATTTCAAGATCATTCGTGTTTTAGTCAAATTAATAGTATCATTTTACAGTTCAACATTTGGATATTCAAATTAAATCAATAGCTGTAAATTAGCAATAATACATTTGAAGGAAATACTGCGTAGTTTCTAGAAAACCGTTGAAACTATCATGGCGACGTAGTAGAAAGAAAAAGGAACACCAAAGAAAGGGGATGAAGAATCTTCGTCTAGCTCGCGCGTCTTAACCAATCACCGGGCACGCGACACTTCCGAGCACGTGCCACGATTCGTCAATCCGTCCCCTCCAAGGACGATGATCGCGCGACGGGCCCTTCGCCCGTCGATCTCGCGCAAATTTCGACACTCTTGATCGATCAATCGTCGAGGTACGTGATCTTGAGCCCGTGTGTCCGAGAGACAAAGTTGTTCGGAAATCGCGACAGTTTTCCTCTGCGGTAAAGTCCTCCGCGTAGCGAGGCAGAGTGCCGTGCGAGTTGAAATCGCGCAATTCTTAACAAGGACTCACTGACGCGCACGTAAAATCTTCCTTCTACCTAAATTTTCTATCTTTTCCTTCCGATTTTAAATCGTTTGCTCGCGTATAATTCGTATTAGCTTCATTTCGGGTAATAAAATATTTACATATTCTTTTCCGTTCGTATTCGTTTGTCTCTCGTCGCCGTACTCGTTCGCTTAATTCATTATCGCCGCGACAAGTGCACTGTTCACGATCCTTACCGTTCTTTGGTGTTCCAGAATATCCAGCGAGCATAAAGATCTCTACAAGCAATTTGTTATCTTGTATTATATCAAACAGCGTTTCGGTAAGTCGATCCGTTTACCATTTTTGAACACGACGACTATTTATTGGCAAAACGGGCGATCTGTCCAGCCCTTCTTGGGTTCCGAGAATTCCTCCGGTCAGATCGTTCCAACGTTTGAGGTATCGATAAATACGTACAACTAAACTTGTGTTACGATTCCGTTTTTCACAATTCATTTTATATTCTATAAAAGGGGGCACCTCAGTCCTGCCCTTTCGAGGGTGCCGAGAATATCTCTGGCTAGGGTGTATCCTCACGGCGGAAATACGCCAAATTTCAAATTAATACAAGGGAAGACGGGATCGCAACAATCATCTCCCGCGATCATTATAAAAGCGTAAATCTTCAACTGTAATCTCAGAGCGTGCATCTCGTTATGTTTTTGTTACTTTTATAAATCATCTTTACCCTTGTTAAACGATATTTATAAACTGGTGTTATTCAGTAAAGAGTTTCAAAATTTAAACATCTTCAATTTTTGACTTTCTAAAATCCGTTAATTCTTGATTATTAATTCTGTTAATTTCACATTCTTGGTTCTAATTCGTAATTAAATCAGTTTTACCAGTTAACCAGTTTCAAATTTATTTCAAACACACCAAACACATTTCTTTTAATTATACACGCCTACCATTACATACAGATTCAAGGAGGGACCCGTACGGGACCTAAAGCGCTGAACGAACCCAAACGAAAGATCAAAAAGTTCAAATTCTAAATTCTAACATCTTAATAATTATCTTTCGTCTTTTAATTTGTCGAGAGCGTTAACCCGCTCGAGACTGGTGGCAGCGATACCAACCATCGCGCTCAGAATAGGGTAAAGGGTATAGGGAATTGCCTTTCAATCTTCTAGTTGAAACAGCAACCTCTTTTCCTTTTTTTTTATTATCCTTTTACGTTGCGCCGTCGCACGCGCAACGTAACACTTCAAATAATCTTTGCAGACTCAAATATCAATGTTATCATCTGCAAAGGAACAATCCAAACTCCACCTAAAGATGAAAGAAGAAACATAATTAAAGAAAATCATGAAAGCACAGTTGCTGGACATAAAGGAATAAGAAAAACTTACCTCAGGATCAGGAACAAGTACTATTGGAAAAACATGAAAAAAGAAATTACCGATTATATTAGATCATGCATTAGCTGCCAAAGAACTAAGCTAGTAAGGATGAAAAATAAGGAGCCTATGGTTATTACAGACACTCCTTCAGACGAATTCGATAAGGTGTCCCTAGACATTCTTGGACCCTTACCTATGACGCAAAAAGGATACAGTTACATCCTCACCATACAGGACAACTTGACCAAGTACTCCGTCGCAGTCCTACTTCTGTCAGCCACATCAGAGGACGTCGCAAGAGCATTTACTAATTCATTTATATGCCAATTCGGTAGTCCTAAAGCTATCCTCACTGACCAAGGGACATGCTTCACATCCTCGCTTATCAAAAAGCTAGCAAAAATATTCCATATCCAGACGTACCGTACATCATCCTTCCATCCTCAGTCAAACGGATCCCTGGAAAGAAGCCATCACGTTCTAATTGAATACTTAAAACACTATATATCCAAACAAGAACACTGGGACGAATGGCTACAACAAGCAATGTTTTCTTACAACACAAGTGTTCATGAGCGAACAAAATTCACACCTCATGAACTAATATACGGAAGAAAAGCAAGACTACCATCAAAATTTACACCAACTGACACATTAAACACATATCCAGATTATGTAGATAAACTATTACAAAACTTACACAAAGTTAGACAAGCAGCAAAAGCAAATCTAGAACAATCAAAGTATAGACAAAAATACTACTATGATAAAAAGATACGTCCAATTAATTACGAAACAGGAGAAGAAGTAATGTTACTAAATCCGCCAAGAAAAAGTAAATTACAAAAAGAATATACCGGGCCGTACAAAGTTTTAAGAAACATAGAAAAGAATAACATAGAATTACAAATAGGTCCCAAAAAAACTAGGATAGTTCTCAAAGATCGACTAAAGAGGGCCTATCGACCAATCTACAGCATAGATCAAAAATGAAAATCGATATGGCAGTCTATGTAGTTTTCGTAACATACGCATGCGCACATGCAAAAATTCAAAGCTGCCGCCATATTGCGCAAAGAACGCAAAAAGCAAAGTACAGAAAAGGACGCTACCAAATAAAAGTTTAAAAACAGGAAAAGGAAAAAAGAAGATGAATTGAAACAAAATGGATTTGAACGAGGTAGAATGTATATTTTAATATAAATCTGTACAGAGATAAAATATTTTCTTTTTACTTTTATAGTTTGAAGAAATAGGCCAATATATATTGGATGCTGTATGTATCCGTGACATAGGCCCAGTTTTTAATAACAATTTGGCGCGCAGAATTGGCCGAACATGCATCGACTGTGCGTTTAAAATGGTCCCGGAAGCAAAGGAAATGTGGTTCTTTATGGGATGGCACAACCACGTATCAAGAAACACGGATATAGACTACATCCACTGCATTATATGCAGAAAAATGCTAAGCAGAATGAGACCTGCAGCCTCCTGCACTGACTGCAGAAGTAGACTATTCGCAGCCGATGATGAGCATAGAAAAACCTTTCGCGAAAGATTTATTTTACCGACGAAGGACCCCAATATTTTTCCAATAAAAGATGTTATCATTCAAAATGGAGAATATAGAGTTATTGTTAACAATCAATATTAATTAATAATTTCTTTTGTAAAATAATTATTTAAAATATATATATAATCGTTCTTATTAATTTTAACAAAGAAACGAATTCATTTATTTCAAATCCTACAAAACATTTTCAATTCGTTCGAAACATTTTTATTTCATTCGAACTACTAATGCGCAGAATCGCAAGTCAGCCATATTGGTAAAAGAAAAGATAGAAAGAGATAGAAACAAAGAGCGACAGAGAGAGATATAGAAAGCGACGCTGCGCACGCGCTGCTATATTCAATTCATAGAGAGCGAAAATGGTACGACGCGCAGGACGACGCGAGCGATTAAAAAAGCTAAGAAAAGCTTTAAAACAATTTAGAGAGGTAGAGTATTACTCCAAGTAATGTATTTCAATCACTAATCATCTGTTTTATACAAAATTTCAAAGATGACGATGCAAGAAGAAATTATTATACAAAAAGAAGAAATACAACCACCGCCACCACCATCATCACCACCACCACCACCACAATGGAAATTAATATTAATGGATATTCCGGAGTTTGACTGGAAGGTTTATAGAAATTCAGAAAGGACAGACCCAAGACGAGAATACGGGAAAATTATGCGTTATTTTGGAATTTTATCAGCCTATCCAAGAAACAGTGAGGAGAAATGCCGCTGCGCCCTGTGTAATCTCAGAAGGCAAAATCATAGTCTCTTGAGGACAAGAGACAAACGCGCGGGGGAAGTTGTAACGACCCGATAAGAGCACAATATCTTTTTCATTTTACTTTCTTTATTGTAATTAATTTTTATATTTCATACAGAGTATTTTATTTGATTTTTATTGTTAATATTTAATGTATAAAATTTTTGTAATAAACATTTTCATTTTCGTCGATAACCGAGTTTGTTAAATTCGTCGATAAGAATTTAGTCGATAAGTCAGACGGTAAAACAGTTTATCGATAAATTATCGATGTTTGACCGCGCACGCGCCAGCGCAACCCCAATAAGCATACGGTGGGGTGAGATTCTAGAGTGGGGATGCTGGACCACCACGTGATGGGGAAAACCCAGCTACCCCAAGAACTCTATGCGGAAAAAAAGTGCCTACTCAGCAAGATCTGAGTATAAATAGAGGCGTTCCGCACAGTTTCAACGCAGATCTCTGAATCTGGCAATACTCTGAACAGTAGAGAAAAGCTTGCGCTGAACTGTTTAGGCAGCGATAGAGCGCGAGTTGCAGCTAATTCCTACTCTTCCACTGGTGGCGTGCAGTACTACAGATCAGTGGCCCTCCTATTCACAGTACGCAACGTGTTACACAGGTGTTACGCTAAGCCAACACTCAAGTGTAAAGAGCTAGCGAGGAGCGGAGCTCCTTGAACGGCCTGCGTCTAATACAGCTCTGGTATAAGCAGAAACCGATTGCGACCTATAGGAAAGGTTAACTTGGTTCCAATAGTTTTGCACAAACCTCTGGAATTTAGTTTCCATAATCATTATTGAAAATAAAGCAGAGTATTGACTGTAGTGGAAGACTAAGCCACATTCGCGTCAGCGCAATTAATTACTATCGATAATTATTACAATTTATTACTAATTACTAATCATTAATTTCTATTTACATAATATTAACTACTAATTACAATTTTCTTACTGTATTCCCAATTTAGGACGAACGAATTATAATTTCTTATTGTATTCCTATTTCTGGCCACACTTATTGTGATACTAGCGATTTTGTATTATATTTCAATATTCACTTACCTCTTATTCTTGAATAAACAATTTTCCATTAGTTTCTAGCACATTAGTGTTTGGATTTCACTCCTTAACCGCAAACCACACGAACCTATAATCCCTAAAACACAGAATACGAGTCGCCTTCTAAGGTAACCGCTCTCCCTACAAGTCGGTGCAGTGACGTACTCAATCTGGGTCGTTCCAGGAATGTAAACATAGAGAATAATTTGTCCGATCCTGGAATGTGCCCCACCAACTCTCTTCCTTTGGAAGTCAGAGATTCCTGCTCAGTTTCATACGAACAGCGATTCGACCAAGTGGTAAGTACGAAACGTGCAATATTTCATTTCTGTCTACGTTGTATATAATAATATATTTTAATATTTCTTAATGGCTGGTGGTACGGTTCATTTAGTTGGTGTATTATTATAGTCACTTTGAACAAAAACTAGTTTTATTACATCAAAGAATAACTTATTATTTTCATTATTTAACTTTAGATTTTGAATTGTTAACAAATTTTTATTACAATTATTATAATAAATGAAAAAGTAATACAAATATATTAACAAATATGAATAGATATTTCCTTTTTTTTTTATTATCATTATCAATAAAACCCTTTATTTCTCTTTAACATGCTCATATTCAATATTGCTTTCTAACGGTTGAATGTGCGCTGAATACGAATGTAGGAACCATTTATTACTATTAGAAACGTTGTTCGGGTGTTAAACATCGAACGAAATTAAATGGGGGAATAAACGAATAATTTTATTAATTTATACTAGTCGACAGTAAACTTGGTATGAAATCGCACATGCATATAATTAGAATTTCTTCTACAACTTGAATTTAAAAATAATTAGAATTTCTTCTACAACTTTAATTTAAAAAAAAAATTATTATTTGAGTACTGCTACATTTCGAATGTCATTTTTATCATTTTTATCAATGTTTAAACATACGTAGTTGATAATATTTTATTATATATTTCGCAATTAAAGTAATGAAAAATTTTAGTCACTGGTGAAAAATAGTTTCCGTATTCGTATTCAGTGAATATAATAATAAAAGTATACAATAAGTACATATTGAATGTTAGTTATCCTGATACACTTTAAAAAGTATAGATGTGTTTCTCAATACACGGTCTTGTTGCCGTTCGTGTGACTTTCGTTCTATACAATATAAACACTATGTCACTGTAATTGATAACATTCCACCGCTAGTCATTAATTAATATTAATGTAACTGTTGTTACTTATATCTTTTGATTTTACAAATATTACTAAACAAATATTTTTGTTTCAGAACATAATAAACGTACCAAGTACTAATAAATAATTAAAAAAAAATGGCGCACACTGAAAACGATTGTAAGTATTGTTTTTATAACTATATTAATGGCAAAAGAGTTCAAGAAACCTTATGACTCTGGAAAATGCATATATTGCATGATTCGGAAACATGCCTGTAATATATATATATATATACATTTCTTTTTTTTCTCCTTCAGATGATAAAATGGTGCGAGAAGTTCAGCTGCTGCTGCAGCAGCAGCAAGAGCAGCACCGACTGCAGATGCAGCAGCTGCAGCAGCAGCTGCAGGAACAGCAGCGTCAACAATTGCAGCAACTGAGGGAGGAGCTCCTCCCTCAGGAACGAGATGATCGTCAACCGAGGGAGGAGCCCCTCCCTCAGATGCAAGACATGGAAAGAGAGGAGAATGAGTCGAAGCCACCTCGAAGTATGTATTACAGATTCTTTTTTATATTATGAATTATTGCCTCGTACAGAGGAATACAATATTGCCCTTATCAGAACATCTTTGTTGTTCAATATAAGGGCAAATATTTATAATAATAATATTTTAAATAAAAATAACTACATATCTAATAATTTCAATTTTTATACATTGCAGAAAGAGGAGTAGCGGCAGGGAGATCCCGGCGTTTGCGGGGGTACAGTGGGGGTCAGGGCAGGGGGGGAGGGGAATAGGAGGAAGGGGCGGAAGGGAAAGGGGAAGGGTGGGGAGGGGAAATTTTGTGCATTTCTGCTTTTATTAACATTATTATTTTTTTTATTATGATTAAAGTGATTTAAAAAAATGTTCTTCGGTGTTCTGCTGTTTTATTTTTATTAACTAACAGTACTTGATCCTTACTAAACCATTGAGATTGAAATATAACTTTACGGCATCCTACAAATATTGTTCGTTGCTCTAATTCCACTAAAAAGTGTGAAATAAAATAATTTTTAACAAAAAAAAAATTCCGACTTCAAAATGCACTAACAAGTATAAAATAATTTCCATTTCATTTATATCTGTATTCCACAGCTATTAATACAATCTACTTAATCATTAAATAGGATACTAAATATATTTCAAAGTTTTCGGAGGCGGCGCAAAATTAAAAATACCCGAACAAACGGTGCTGCCAATAACGATTTGATTGTGGTATGGGAAACTTGATAATTAATAAGTCGTAAGAGAAAAATTATAGGTCCGGTTGAAAACATTTGTAATTGTAACGATCGTATGGGAAATTGTCAGCACTCCTGATGGACATGCACTATACTGCAGTTCACAAGAGATCATACGTAACTCGTGCATCTCACTAGGTCTAGAGAGATTTTTAATGACGTGTGTTATTCCTCTCACCAGCTTGCTTCTTATTATACTTTGCGATCATATAAATGGTGGGCAGAAATATATAACGTACGATAACTGAAAACCGGTGATGATATTGTAAAGTTTCACGACGCAATGAAAATTCTATTATTTTCCGGAAAAAAATGATGTGAACGAAAAGTAAGAAGCAAGCTGTAAAGGGAAATCACACGCACTATTAAAAATCTCCCTAGACCTCAGTAGGTCACTAGCTGTGCGAGTTAAGTGCGGTCACTCGTGAACTGCAGTATAGTTAATTCGTAATGGGTATACTGATTCCCATCGAATATTGTTTACTTGAAATTATCAAATGGGTCATTTGTCACTGGTTGCTGACACCTGAACTAGGATCTTCCCAGTAGAGGAAAAGTTTTTAATTTTGCGCCGCCTCCGAAAACTTTGGAATATATTTAGTATCCTATTTAATGATTAAGTAGATTGTATTAATTGCTGTGGAATACAGATATAAATGAAATGGAAATTATTTTATACTTTTTAGTACATTTTGAAGTCGGATTTTTTTTTTTGTTAAAAATTATTTTATTACATTCTGTACGACTGGTCCATCGTAAAACGCTAATAAGCTAACGCCTGTGATGATATAAACGTACATTTTCGCTCCATTTAGCCAAAAAATCGAACTTTAGTAACGCTCCGAAATATTTCAAAGTCCTGGCGGAGTATTGCTTCGCCTCTTAGAACCGATTAGTCGAAAATTTTAACAATCTTATTTTTACATTCTGTACGACTGATCCATCGTAAAACGCTATTAAACTGACGCCTGTGATGATATAAATGTACATTTTCGCTCCATTTAGCAAAAAATCGAACTTTAGATGCGCTCCGAAATATTTCAAAGTCCCAACGGCGTATTGCTTCGCCTCTTAGAACCGATTAGTCGAAAATTTTAACAATCTTATTTTTACATTCTGTACGACTGATCCATCGTTAAACGCTATTAAAGGAACGTCCGTGATGATATAAAGGTACATTTTCGCTCCATTTAGCCAAAAAATCGAACTTTAGTTGCGCTCCGAAATATTTCAAAGTCCTGGCGGCGTACTGCTTCGCCTCTTCGATCCGATTAGTCGAATATTTTAACAATCGTATTTTTACATTCTATACGACTGATCCATCGTAAAACGCTATTAAACTAACGTCCGTGATAATATATGTTACGAGCCGGAGGGGGCGGCTGCGTAGCCGGGGCTTAATTTAGGTAAATGGTAATTGTTAATGGCTTGACCAGTTATTATTAACACTTAAATTAGTTTGTTATTAACACTGGGAGCCTAAGGAAGTAGACGTGGAGACGAACCTACGTATGGCTAACGTAGGGAGCCTCAGGAGAGTGATATGCGGACGAACCTACGTATGGCTAACGTAGGGAGCCGCAGGAAGCGTTAGTATTAGGTCTCGTAACTTGATTGATGTACCTCGAGCGGTAAAGGTACACCTTAGTGGGTTTCTGGACAGTAAATATAATCGAACAATAGTATGTAAATTAAACTAGTATGAGTTTATTCTCTATTCCGGACCTTACAATTGTTGTGTGTAATTGTCGCGGTATTCAATGAATTGAAATCTAGGTTGCACGTTTGAAATGAGTTGAATAAATAAAGTTTGGTTTCGATTCCGCGAAGCAAGAATCTAATCCTTCTCGGTTTTCAAGAACACGAGCAAACGGGGGCGCACTACAACGATTATAATAATGCTTAACAGCAGACAACGTACTGTATAGTTACTGTGAGTGCTTGAAAGGGACTTGAATACCCGATCTCGCAGAGTTTCCTCGTTGCAGAGATTATCCGAAAAAGAACGTACTGACGTGTATCGAACTGATTCTAGACTTCAACTAGACCCGAGGTGCCCTTGTCGCCACCCTTTTTATACACAAAAACTAGAGTAAAAAGGGTGGTGGGGACTGACTCTACGTGACCCGTAGGACCGCGCCCTTGCTTTGCGTTGGTCTCGAATTTTCTAGAAAACGGTTGGTGTCGGGTGCACACATCCGATTCCATATAAGGAAATTTCTTGAGAAGGGTTTGTAACACCATATAAGGTAATTTCCGAGACGGATACGTAACAGTAAAAATAAGATTGTTAAAATTTTAGACTAATCGGTTCTAAGAGGCGAAGCAATACGCCGCCAGGACTTTGACATATTTCGAAGCGTAACTAAAGTTCGATTTTTCAGCTAGATGGAGCGAAATTGTACATTTATATCATCACCGGCGTTAGCTTAATAGCGTTTTGCGATGGATCAGTCGTACAGAATGTAAAAATACGATTGTTAAAATTTTTGAATAATCGGTTCTAAGAGGCGAAGCAATACGCCGCTAGGACTTTGAAATGTTTCGGAGCGTAACTAAGGTTCGATTTTTTGGCTAAATGGAGCGAAAATGTACATTTATATCATCACAGGCGTTAGGTTAATAGCGTTTTACGATGGATCAGTCGTACTGAATGTAAAAATAAGATTGTTAAAATTTTCGACTAATCGGTTCTAAGAGCGGAGCAATACGCCGCTAGGACTTTGAAATATTTCGGAGCGTAACTAAAGTTCGATTTTTTGGCTAAATGGAGCTAAAATGTACATTTATTTTATCACGGACGTTAGTTTAATAGCGTTTTACGATGGATCAGTCGTACAGAATGTAAAAATAAGATTGTTAAAATATTCGACTAATCGGTTCCTTGAGGCGGAGCAATACGCCGCTAGGACTTTGAAATGTTTCGGAGCGTAACTAAAGTTCGATTTTTTGGCTAAATGGAGCGAAAATGTACATTTATATCATCACAGGCGTTAGGTTAATAGCGTTTTACGATGGATCAGTCGTACTGAATGTAAAAATAAGATTGTTAAAATATTCGGCTAATCGGTTCTAAGAGGCGAAGCAATAAGCCGCCAGGACATTGAAATATTTCGGAGCGTAACTAAAGTTCGATTTTTTGGCTAAATGGAGCGAAAATGTACATTTATATCATCACAGGCGTTAGTTTAATAGCGTTTTACGATGGATCAGTCGTACTGAATTTAAAAATAAGATTGTTAAAATATTCGACTAATCGGTTCTAAGAGCGGAGCAATACGCCGCTAGGACTTTGAAATGTTTCGGAGCGTAACTAAAGTTCGATTTTTTGGCTAAATGGAGCGAAAATGTACATTTATATTATCACGGACGTTAGTTTAATAGCGTTTAACGATGGATCAGTCGTACAGAATGTAAAAATAAGATTGTTAAAATTTTCGAATAATCGGTTCTAAGAGGCGAAGCAATGCGCCGCTGGGACTTTGAAATATTTCGGAGGGCAACCGAAGTTCGATTTATGGCTAAATGCAGCGAAAATGTACATTTATATTATCACGGACGTTAGTTTAATAGCGTTTAACGATGGATCAGTCGTACAGAATGTAAAAATAAGATTGTTAAAATATTCGACTAATCGGTTCGAAGAGGCGGAGCAATACGCCGCTAGGACTTTGAAATGTTTCGGAGCGTAACTAAAGTTCGATTTTGTGGCTAAATGGAGCGAAAATGTACGTTTATATCATCACAGGCGTTAGTTTAAAAGCGTTTTACGATGGATCAGGCGTACAGAATGTAAAAATAAGATTGTTAAAATATTCGACTTATCGGTTCGAAGAGGCGAAGCAATACGCCGCCAGGACTTTCAAATATTTCGGAGTGTAACTAAAGTTCGATTTTTTGGCTAAATGGAGCTAAAATGTACATTCATTTTATCACGGACGTTAGTTTAATAGCGTTTAACGATGGATCACTCGTACAGAATGTAAAAATAACATTGTTAAAATATTCGACTAATCGGTTCCTTGAGGCGGAGCAATACGCCGCTAGGACTTTCAAATGTTTCGGAGCCTAACTAAAGTTCGATTTTTTGGCTAAATGGAGCGAAAATGTACATTTATATCATCACAGGCGTTAGTTTAATAGCGTTTTACGATGGATCAGTCGTACTGGATTTAAAAATAAGATTGTTAATATTTTCGAATAATCGGTTCTACGAGCGGAGCAATACGCCGCTAGCACCTTGAAATGTTTCGGAGCGTAACTAAAGTTCAATTTTTTGGCTAAATGGAGCGAAAATGTACATTTATATCATCACAGGCGTTAGTTTAATAGCGTTTTACGATGGATCAGTCGTACTGAATTTAAAAATAAGATTGTTAAAATTTTCGACTAATCGGTTCTAAGAGCGGAGCAATACGCCGCTATGACTTTGAAATGTTTCGGAGAGTAACTAAGGTTCGATTTTTTGGCTAAATGGTGCGAAAATGTACATTTATATCATCACAGGCGTTAGGTTAATAGCGTTTTACGATGGATCAGTCGTTATGAATGTAAAAATAAGATTGTTAAAATATTCGGCTAATCGGTTCTAAGAGGCGAAGCAATAAGCCGCCAGGACATTGAAATATTTCGGAGCGCAACCAAAGTTCGATTTTGTGGCTAAATGGAGCGAAAATGTACATTTATATCATCACAGGCGTTAGGTTAATAGCGTTTTACGATGGATCAGTAGTAGTTGTTCTATGCGGATTCTAAATCACTGGCGTCAGCATTTTTTGTAATTTGACACCACACCGTCAGCAGAAATATGATACCCCCCCACCCCGACAACATCCACCCCTCTCCCCACCCTATGACCTTGAACTGAAATTTGACCCTACCGTCAGCAGAAATATGATCCCCCTCCCCCTCCCACACCCCATACCCACCCCCTCAGCAGAAATACCCACCCTATGACAACCCCCACCCATAACCACCCCCTCAGCAAAAATAACCACCCTATGACAACTCCCGCCCTATAACCACCCCCTCAGCAGAGATACCCACCCTACAACCACCCCCTCAGCAGAAATACCCACCCTATGACAACCCCCGCCCTATAACCACCCCCACAGCAGAAATACTCACCCTATGACAACCCCCGCCCTATAACTACCCCCTTAGCAGAAATATCCCCCTCTCCCCTCCCCCTCCCCTCTCCCATGACCTTGAACTGAAATTTGACGCCATCAGCAAAAATATGATACGTCCTGACCTTAAACTATTTTTGTCTTATCGGAAGACGACACAAGGCCCCACCCACTTTTCTACGTCTTGGAAATGAGATTTTTGTTGGCGCAGCAAATCTGACGCTGCAATTCGCGACTATAGAAGGTAGAGGTTTTGCTCATGACCTTGAACGAATTTTTCTACGTCTTGGAAATGCGGTTTTTTTGTTGACGCTGCAGAGTGAACAGCAATTAAACACTTTCATCAATGACAGCCCCACTTTAATAAAATGGGAGAATATTTTGCAATGTGCGTCATATGTAGTTTGACAATTGGAAGTGCAAGGCTATTTAACGCGTTTGTGGAAAAGGGAAATGGAGGCCACGTTACTGCAAGAACTCGAACGCATCACCGAATTATTGGCGCAGCGGGCGATAAACATCAATACTGAAGATGAGCATTGTGATTGCTTGATGCAATGTGACCAGTGCATCGAATTGATAGACGAACGATTACAAATGGGAGACGATTTATCAGTCGAAGGATGGCGAGATATAGAAGCATACAAAGAAAGAATCGACGCCATGCGTAGGATATTGTATCGTGACAATGATCATCCTAGTGGTCAAAAGGCAATATTACTAAACGAACTTGCTTGTATAGAACAACTTTTGACACAACGTATTGCAACCATAAGTAGTAACGACGACCAAAACGCATGTCTGGTGCAATGCAATCAATGCATTGATTTAATGATAGAGCGATTGCAACTCGAAAAGGACTTATCAACTGGTTTGAAAAATAGTTTAACAGCCAGGATAGCGAGATTTAAATCGTTAAGAGCAGAGTTACACGGATATGTAAAAATAGGCAAAGGTCAAAGGAGAACAGATGCTGAATCACATGCATCATCATCTCTTATCTGGGAGAATGTAGAATCAGCTTTCCATAACCGGATAACTACAGCAATTATAATCAACACCGAGCATATTGAACCACGAAACTTTTTGGAAGATGCTAGAAAAATAGTATTCCAACATCTAGCGGAAGTTTTCCAAAATCATTCGTGCATAAAAGTGAATACGGTGTTGCATGGGGAGTTTACCGCTAATAATAAAACTGATGTGAAAAGTTTCAGTGTAAGAAATAAACAATTATTTTCTACATCAAACTTGAACGATTGGTATGACAAATACGTTGTGAACTCAACTTTAACACTGATGGAAGAATTTCAGGAACGGGACAGTGGTTGGGCAATATCGAAAATTCTGCATTTGATGTTAAATATCAATAAATGCAATCCGATGCATGCTGGTTGTTACACCGACATACCAAAAACAATCAAGGACAAAAGAGCGGTAGTAAATGTGACAGTTGACGATGATACGTGTTTTGTCAGATCGATAGTTGCAGCATTATATCCCGTCCATGTGAATGCAAATCGACCATCATCGTATCCCAACTATGACACCGTTTTAAATTTGGAGGGCATCGCATTTCCAATAACCCTTAATCAAATACCAAAATTTGAGCGCCAAAACGATGTATCGATAAACGTTTATTTCTGGGACTTGAATGTGAAAAGGTGTGCTCCGCTCCAACTCACCACCAACAAAAGATTTCGTCACGTTAACCTGCTGATGCTTGAAACGCCCAACCGTAATGTGCGTCACTTTGCATGGATTAAAAATCTTTCCCGGCTTGTTTCAAACCAGTTGAGTGCACATAAGAGTAAAACTTATATTTGTGACAGGTTTGTATCATGCCATTACGATCTATTTTAGTGTATGCGTTTGTTCTTTTTGTACTAATGCAGTTACTTTGTTTATATGCAGATGCCTTCACTACTTTTATGCGGAAGAAAAGTTATTGAAACATACGAAGGACTGCATGAAGATGAACGATTGCGCAATCATTCTACCATCGAGTGAAGATAAAATAATAAAGTTTGATAATTTTTGTCACCGAGAACGTCATCCATTCATCGTGTACGCCGATTTCGAATGCATGCTTAAGAAGGTTAACAGCAATCAAGGACACTGCAATGCATACCAGCAACACGAAGCATACAGTGTGGGATATTATTTTCACTGTTCATACAACGCATCGGTGTGCGAGTATCGCGCGTATCGGGGTCCTGACTGTGCTGAATGGTTCGTGAATGAACTTGAGAACCTTGTAAGAAAAATTGCACCATTATTTAATACGATTGTGCCCATGACAAATTTGACGGGTGATGAAAGAGAAAATTATATGAATGCAACGCATTGTTATATTTGCGAAAAACCGTTCGACATCAACGAAACAAAAGTTCGAGATCATTGCCATTTCACGGGTCGTTACCGAGGACCTGCGCATCAGGGATGTAATTTAAATTATAAAAATAAACATTTTATACCAATAGTGTTTCATAACTTATCGGGATACGATGCCCATTTTGTAATAAAAGAATTGGTAACGATTATCGAAGGCTCGACATCAGTCTTGCCAATTACAAAAGAAAAATATATTTCATTTTCAACGAATCTAAAACGTTACAAAATTTCGCTTCGATTTATAGATTCATTCAAATTTTTAAGTCCAAGTTTAGATAAATTGAGTTCATATTTAGAGAAAGACGATATGATGATTTTACGATCGCAATTTAATTTTTTGGATGAAATAAAATTCGATTTGCTTACACGAAAAGGCATCTTTCCATACGATTATGTTACCGACTATATGAAACTGAATGAGACAACATTGCCGACATATGAGAAATTCTATAATCAACTAAGCGACTGTGCAGTTTCACAGCAGGATTATGACCACGCGATAAAAGTCTGGCGCAGTTTTAATATAAAAACACTTGGCGAATATAGCGATTTATATTTAAAAACAGATGTTTTATTATTGGCCGACATTTTTGAAAATTTTCGAAGCAGCTGTTTGAGAGGTTACAAATTGGATCCTGCATATTACTATACTTTACCCGGTTTTACGTGGGATGCAATGCTCAAGCACACGCGTATCGAATTAGAATTATTGACAGATATCGATATGCTACTTTTCATAGAGCGCGGCATACGTGGTGGTTTAAGTCAATGTTCTAATCGATACGCAAAGGCCAATAATAAATACATGGATTCGTACAATTCCGAAGAACCATCGCGATATTTAGTTTATTTCGATGTTAATAATTTGTATGGATGGGCAATGTCGCAGTATCTGCCTTACGGCGAGTTTAAGTGGTTAGACGATAATGAAATTAAAACTTTTAACGTTCATGCGATATCCGAAAATTCGAACATTGGATATATTTTGGAAATCGATTTGAAATACCCACTAGAATTACACGATAAGCATGCAGATTTACCTTTTTGTCCAATACGCGAGAAGCCTCCTAATGGCAAACATGAGAAACTACTCGCTACAGTTCAGGATAAGCAACGTTACATCATCCATTACCGCAATCTTCAACAATGCTTAAATCATGGTTTAAAAGTTTCTGTAATTCATCGCGTTTTAGAATTTAAACAATCTCCATGGCTTCGCGAATACATTAATTTAAACACGCAACTTAGAACTGTAGCTAAAAATGATTTTGAAAAGAATTTATTTAAATTAATGAATAATGCAGTCTTTGGTAAAACTATGGAGAACGTTAGAAATCATGTAGACCTTAAATTAGTTACAAAATGGGAAGGTAGATACGGTGCCGAGGCCCTGATATCAAAACCAAATTTTCATAGCAGATCAATATTTTCGGAACATTTGGTCGCAATAGAGATGCGAAAGTTGGAAATTAAATTTACAAAACCCATTTATGTTGGTATGTGTATTCTGGATATATCAAAAACATGTTTGTACGAATTCCACCATGATTATGTTTGGCCGAAATTTAAACATCTTTGTAAAATATTATACACAGACACAGATAGTCTTATATACGAACTGGTATGTGATGACATATACGATGTAATGAAACGCGATATACATCGGTTTGACACGAGCGACTATACCGAGGACAATGTTTACAGTATGCCACGAGTAAACAAAAAAGTACCGGGATTAATGAAGGATGAAAATAATGGGTTTATAATGACTGAGTTTGTCGGACTTCGGTCGAAAATGTATGCTTTGCGCGTAGAGGGCAAGCGGGACACGAAAAAAGTGAAGGGTGTCAAAAGTAACGTAATTAGAAAAACTATTTCCTTCGATGATTATATACGTTGCTTGTATGATCGTTTAGAAGTGCATCGTGAACAGAGATGTATTCGTTCAAAATTGCACAATGTATATTCTATATGTGAAGAAAAGAAGGTGCTTAGTCCTTACGATGATAAACGATTCATAATTCCACAATCCACGAGAACATTGCCTTGGGGACATTATAAAATAAATAATTATTCGTAAAAACACAATTTATTCTTTGCTCCACGAGTAAAATATTATTAATTTCCAAGTATCTTTTTAAGCCTATAGGCTTTCGAGTTCTTGCGAACTTTGCAATTTCACGAGAGAGACGTCTGACTCGGAGTTCACACAAACCTTGCAAATTCTTGCGAGTCGTTCGACAGATTAATTTCAGAATTTGCGGCATGATACTGGAAGTGCCGAGTGTCTTAGAGTTTGGAGGGGGATGTTTCTCAGTGCTTTATAAACGCATCACCGACGTGTTTTCGTTATTTACAATGGAGCGCACAATAACGACATTGCAACTGGAGGCGTTGGCCGCATTTTTGAAAACGGAGCGTAAGTACTTTTTAGTAATTACTCTTAGCGTGTTAATTTTATTTCTTTTTAATTAATTGTTTTTTAAAGCGGGTGCAATGCGCCAATTAGGAATCGTATACGTGGCGGACGTTGCAAGAGTTCGTCGGGAGCGGGCGGCAAACAGGAAAAATCTGGAAGAGCTGTGGGTCGAAGGAGTGCGAAGGCACTGTCAAAACATCGACGTCTTCGACCTGCGATATCTATTCGGATATGAAATTGATGTAAGTTGCTTGTCTGTTTTATTTATTTATTAATAATAAACGGGCAAAGCCCTTTGTAGTACAAGTTTTGATTTATTAGATTTATTAGATTTGTGTATTAATATATATTTTATTTTATCTATTATAGCCGGATTGGTGGTAGTGTTTTTCTGCCTTCCGCTCGCCGCCATGAATTCCTGTACGAATTCGCCCGCCACGATGATGTAAGTTGCTTGTTTGTTCTGATTTATTAGATTTATTAGATTTGCGTATTAATGCATATTTTATTTTATCTGTTATAGCCGGATTGGGTCTCAGATTATAACAATAGAAGGCATCGTACGATTAGAATGCGGCCCGTCGACGTAACATCGGAACACGCGGACAAACTTTTATCGTCCGTATATTCTAACATAGAGATTGTAGCTCCGGCCAAGTACAAGATCGGTGAACACGTGCGAGTTAGTAAATACAAAACCTTATTCGCAAAGGGTTATACACCGATTGGACAACTGAAATTTTCACAATTATTAAAATTCAACGAACAAATCCTGTAACGTATCTCTTGCAAGATATGCAAAACAACCGTTGGTTGGCGGGTTCTATGAATATGAACTACAAAAGTAAAAATCGCGATGCATACTTATGTTAGTGGAGAAGGTTCTACAACGAAGGGGAAATAAAGTTTTCGTCAAATGGTCGGGGTTTGATTCTACGCACAATTCATGGATAGGAGCGAACAATATTTTGTAATCTATATTTAAAAATGTTTGTAATTATACTGATTATATGAATAAATAATTTTTCGGCTTTATTTTGTGTTTACTTTTATTACAGGGGAATGTTATTTTATAAATGAAGGGAGGTTGGTCTAAGAATAAATTATATTGATAATTTTGAATACTTTTTAATGCAATAAATGTAATACATAATACATTATATACAATTTGCTGGGATCGCTTTCACTGCTACGGCCCAAGCGTATTTAGATAAGACATCGATGACGGCGAGTATGTAATTGTGGCCATTGTTGATTTGCGCATACTGTCGCATCTCTACGAGATCCGCTTGCCAGAGATCACCGTAACCCCGTACAATGACTCGTCTATGTCTAAAGTTACGTCTCGCTGGCACGTGCAACTCGTTGACACGCTGTATCTTCTCGTCCGTGATATGATTGCCCTTCACCTTCTTCATATTTGTAAACTAGCATCATGCTTTACGAACGTGTCAATTTATAATCAACCCGGCTTCTCGAAGTTCTTCGATTATAGAAACGATCTCGTTGTCATGCCCCGTATGTCCTGCGGATTTCGAGGATACGAGAAGACGTAATCTATCGACGAGCTCGTTTGGGTCATTCCAGTGCACGTAGTCCACCGCATTATCGTTAACCGCCATATCGAACGGTATCAGATTACCTCCACGCCGCTCGCTCTTAAGCAATTTTGCAATGATATATTTATACTTGTAGCCCTTATTACTTTTCACAAGCCCTGACAAGATATGGCTGCGTCTATGAGCGTTCGACGACTTTAATATTTCCGCGTATTTGTGTAAATCAGCATCGTTGAATAAGGTGTCATCAGGCATTCTCATGAATAGTAATTCGTACAAACCAGTTGTTCCTCTGTACTTCACCCCATTAATAATCACATCGTCGTTTTTGCTTACGTCGAAAACTGAACTTCCAAGCATTAATTTGTTGCGTTGTACATATACTCCATACACGTCATCTATCTTCTTCTCACGATCGGTAAAGAGTAATTGAATGTATTTAGCTGCCAACGGCCCCAAATTTTCCGTGAAATGGCTACGTATGTTTTCGCTAGGCTTGTCCAAAATTCGCTGCATAGAAACATTAAGATTCTCGTCGCTGTCGATTCTTCACGATCTTTCGTCACATCCACCGTCGGTTCACTCGAAGATGTACCAGGTTCGGAATAAATGCGTGCTCTTGCAGTTTGTGTGCTTTGAGGGTTAAGAAAAGGAGTTGACGTCAATTTTTGCGGTTCTTTAATATTCAAGGTTGGGAATGCCGACTCGGATTTTATATCGATCGTGTCTGAATGTGGCGATACCACTGACATATTCTCGATAATTCGTTCCAACGGCTCAACCATGGGTCTCAATCGTTTTTCGATGACTCTCTCTTCGTCGATGCTCTCCGATTTGAGAGCTCTGCGTGTTTTGCGTATAGCATCGCTTGTTTTAGCTATAGCATTCGCAACTTTACACGATTCTTTAATATTACTATTATCCATTGCAAAGAGAAGACGTCTACTCGCTAAGCGTTCTATCGATGGACTAAATGTTTCAGAAAACGGCAAATTCGTTAAATCCTTTTCTGTAGCGACCATGTTCCATCGAGCTGTCCTTGTCGATTATTACAAAACCATATTTCTGTTCCCAACACTGCGCACACAATTTACAAAAGTTTTCGTACGACATGTCTGTATTTACATGATCATTATAAATGTGGTGTAGATTCGTGCCATCTTGTTTGAACACGATCAAAAGGTTGGCATTGTCGCGAATTAGGTGTTTCGGTATTCTCGCATAAGTCTGACAGAGATAAAAACAGTCCACGCGCGAGTGCCTACCCATAGCGAAATATTCTCTTATCACGTCTTGCTTGTCGCACGCAACGTCATCGAATATAAACACCGAATCGGGCAGCGCCTCGTTCGGTGGCGCGACTTCGGCATTATTTGAAAATGAAAAGTATCCGATTTCAGGAACGTTTGTCAAAATTCGTTCGAGATATTTGTACTTTGGTTGTTGCAATGATTTTGAGTATACATATACGTTATTGAATCTTACACCGTTCGGGCTCTCGATCAGACTGATTACGACGTTCGTTTTACCGCAGTTCGATGGACCGCAAATTATACCACGTATCGTATTCGGCAAGAGGGGCCCGTGTCGTCGCCGACGATCGTCCATGCGTGTTGTCCTCTCGTCTAAATCGAGAATAAGGATAGACAGGGGCTGCTTTGCGAAACGCATATCGTCTATATAATAACCATATATTTAATGATTCAGCCTCTTTATAGGTTGCGGAAAAGCTGCTTGTCCGCGTCGTGAACGCGCTTTAACCGCGGCCGTAGACGAGCTTTAACCGCGATTAACCCTTTTTCTCCGCGGCGATAACGCGCTTTAACCGCGATTAACCCTTTTCTCCGCGGCGCGGCGGCAACGCGGCGACAGCGGCGGCGGCGGCGGCGGCGGCGGGCGCGCGGTGGTGGCGGACACGCGGAATGTAATTCGTGACCGAGCCATCAAATACGCATCCAAGCAACAACGTGACCGAAAGTCTGTCTCGACAATGCTCGCTCAATCTGTATCAGATTGCACTCGACACGTGTCTACCTGTAAACATTTCACCCTACCCCCTCATGTTAACCGCGTCAGCAAGCCGTCAAAGAGGCATCCAAGCAAAACGTGACCAAAAGTCTGTCTCGACGATGCTCTCTCTATCTGTACCAGATTGCACATCAACACGTGTCTGCATGTAAACATGGATTTCGCCCTACTCCCTCATGTCTTTGAAATAGAAAATCATTCCTTTTGTATCTCCTACATTGGAATATGAAACACAAACGTTACACATACAATCGTTCTAGGTAAAACAACATTAAGACGCATAAAGTATATTTTTACTAAATAGATTTTATTATTTTACAGTAATGAACAAAATTAATAAATGATATTAAATGTTTCGTGTTTTAAGACAAATGTAACAATTTTTCTTTTTCGGTGGAGATCCATCTATGTGCGTGTCATCCCCCGGCCGGTTATAATGTTCCATGTACAGCTCTTCATCTTCCTCCTTCCTTTTTTTTAACCACCATTCTTTTAATATCGATACGTTTCTCATAGCACATGCCCCATTGTGCGCGATGCATGCCATATGTTTATCCATCCATCCATTCTGAATATGCCGGCTCTTGGTTGACAAATTCGGTAGATCGTCATCTTTGTTCAAAACCTCTATATTGATTGGACTGACTGAAGGATAAAGTTTCTTCAGCCATTTGTCTTTCTCAATGCCCTTGACGTATACGGATCCATGAATACTATCTTTCAAACACGAAGTGGCACACTCTTGAAGGCATGAATACGGCACGGTACCATCGTCCCACTCAAAACCGTGATGATTTTGCGTCAACCATTTTATTTGTCTTAATTCTGCTTTCGACAATTTTTTCTTAGCAAATGGTGGCGCAAAGATGAAACATTGTACACGATTCCCATTCTGGAAGATAGCAAGTTCCTTTACGAAAAACTCGTTCGTATCGCTTTTGAAGCCTTGAATGTCCACGAATGTTGGTACATTCATTTTGATTAGTTGAATTTGTGGCGAAAAATGACCGCTTTTACTGCGGAATGATCATATAAACCCTCTTTCACTTAAGAGAGTTTGCGCACTACATTGGTCAGTGGATTGTACTGCACGATACGATCGTGAATGATCAAACAGTAGGCGCTAGTATTTTCAGGAACGTTTTCACTACACTCAAAATCGATTCTTACATCGATTGTAGCGCTTTTTATCGATTCGTTCTGATGCGAGCAATCAATGACAACGAATGGGCCGTAGCCGAAAAAGAGTATCTTATCGTATAGAGCTCCGTCATCACCATTACTGCACATTGCTCCGTAATATGACTTTCTGAATTTTGCATACATGTCGTAAAGGACAGAGTATCTATTTTTATTAAAGTCAAGATTCAAATTGTCATACGGATATGATTCCGAATTTAAATACAATCGAAAATTGGTGAGTTTGCAGTCATCAAATTTGGTGATCTGTCTATTGAGCTTATTTTTTTTATCCGTTTGTAATGCAAATATTACATATCGCGGTTTTTCTAATTGCGTAGCTGCTTTAATGCTCCATGTATGTTTAGTGGTTGCTTGTAACATTGGATACTCGTATAAGTCCCAGGAACGGTAACTCATAATTATCGTTTGACCGTTTTCAAGGATACGCAACAATGAAAGTTTGTGTCTTTCTTCGAGCGTGACATGTGGCATCCTCCACTGTACTTTGTATAATTGCAGCGTGTATTTTGCACCATCTGTTCTATAAACAGCATTTTTGTCCTCTCGCGATCGAATCAGAATCAATTCATGATGCGCATTAATCACTATTCGTTTGTAATCTTCGCAGAAACCGAGCAGCATATTTAGAGGAACACAAAAGTCAAAGTAGCCTCCTGCATTGGGTATGTCTATCCAACCAGCGTTTTCAAGCATTTTTGATTTTGTCGTTGTCAACGATACTCCATTTTTTATCATAGTTGTTATTCCAACGTTTTTACAACGATCGATCTCCACGCCGTTTAATTCATATCGAATTTCATCAAACATAAATGCTGCGCAATTCATTTCTAGTCCAACTGAAGTTCCTGCAACATTCTCATCGTTGAGAATGAGTTTTCCTTCGACGTAAAGGTAACTCTCACTAGGAAACGTGTACAAATCTTGTTGTTGAATGGGAATTCGTATTTCATCATTGTTTCCGAACGTTGTGTTGGCGTATGGGCTGTAACTATGTAATTCGATCTTTGTAATTCGATCGTCAGAAATCGGTAAACTGGCAATGTTCAATGGGTCCATCATTTTCGTTTCTTAATCACAAAACCCAACGATTGCAGAAATTGCGTGTTTTTGTCGCTCAAATCTTGCGATGTGTTCAGTGTGGAGATATTGTCCTTACTAAATGATTGTAAAGAGTCATCACCGTTTAATACATGATTATTATTCCTGCAACCGTGGTAATTGCTGCTGCTGCAAGTACAATTTGTGCGTTTGTGATTGAAGTTCTGGTTCCATCCATTTTCTAACGATCCTTTTAGCAACTCGTTCAACGGGGTGCTCAATAATGCATTCGGCGGATTGTTGATCGGTTGAGTTTTAGCATCTGTGTACAACAGCATTATTTCTAGTAATGTTTAGCATAAGTGCCGCTTGTTCTCTTGAAAAGCGATTAAATGAACGGATATATAACGTATATTAAACGGTCGCGTCGTCGGAGCGTTTGACGATGTGCTCTTGCGATGTGTCCGATTTGGATATATTCCCTCTACTGAATGATTGTATAATTGTTATCGTTTTTACATCATTATCCTTACTGCAGATGCCGTAAAATGTTCAGCATGCCGTTCGAGCTGTTCAGCGAGCCGTTCGAGCCGTTCGAGCCGTTCAACGGAAAGCCGTTCGAGCCGTTCAACGAGCCGTTCGAGCCGTTCAACGGAAAGCCGTTCGAGCCGTTCAACGAGCCGTTCGAGCCGTTCAGCGGGCCGTTCGAGCCGTTCGGCGGGCCGTTCGAGCCGTTCAACGAGCCGTTCGAGCCGTTCGAGCCGTTCAACGGAAAGCCGTTCGAGCCGTTCAACGAGCCGTTCGAGCCGTTCGGCGGGCCGTTCGAGCCGTTCAACGAGCCGTTCGAGCCGTTCAGCGGGCCGTTCGAGCCGTTCAACGAGCCGTTCGAGCCGTTCGAGCCGTTCAACGGAAAGCCGTTCGAGCCGTTCAACGAGCCGTTCGAGCCGTTCAGCGGGCCGTTCGAGCCGTTCAACGAGCCGTTCGAGCCGTTCAGCTGGCCGTTCGAGCCGTTCGCGGACCGTTCGAGCCGTTCAACGGCAAGCCGTTTGAGCCGTCCAACGAGCCGTTCGCGGGCCGTTCGAGCCGTTCGAGCCGTTCGAACCGTTCGCTGGCCGTTCGAGCCGTTCGTGCCGTTCAACAGGCCATTGATTATTATGTTTATATTCATGTTATTTTTTACACCGCCTAATATGAAGCCTCACTGTCAATTCTTCTCCACGGAAATTTATCAGATTATCGTTTTGATCGGTAATGCGTATACTAAGGTGATCAATGGCTCTCACGATAACTGGAAGATAAATGACGTTCGTAGGACTTTCCGAAATTTTATATCCTGGTGGCACGTGCGGTGAAAACTCATGAATGGTATGAACACATTGACCGTTGCTATACGCGCCAGTCGTAATATTACATTCGATCCTCAGCACATTTACTTTCATAATATTTACGGGTATATCCGACTCGTGCCATTGCCCCGGCGGTAATATGCGATATGTAGAAAACCCGAGAAGCGATCCTATATTATTTGGTTTGGTAAAATCAATTGTATAATCACTATATATTTCACTTTTCAAAGTGCTGTTATTTGTACGAAATAAAATGATTTTTGTCTTGTCCATTATTTTCTCTTGCAAGTATTTATTTAGCGCTTCGAGTTCATACGAACCATCCGGTATCGTGATCTCACCATCGGCATCAAAGTAAAATTTATTGTTTGTAAAGTCAACGTTTGGTATTGTGTTGAAAGCTTGAAAATCAACGAGTCCGAGTTCGTAATTATCATCCTTCAAGTCTATAGGCGGAAAGTAATCAGTGCTAAGCACAGAATTGTTTCCGCTTAACGTAAACGTCAACGACATCTTTGCAACTGTGAAGACTATGTGCATTGAAACTATTTTATACATTTCCAGCTAAAAAATGCAAGCAGAGTTGTCCACATACACTCGTATTGAATTTTTGATACTGCGTGTGATTGTATAAAATCGTTACATGCTTTCCGAAGTAGTTTATTAACTCTGTCGGTGGTCTCAGATTTCCAAAAGAATCGAAATATTTAACACAATTACCCCGCTTTACGTAAGCTACCCAGTGTGTACCAGGACCTTCCGATTTATCTAAATTCACGATACCGCATTCGTTTAAGAACGATTTAGAGGGTAAATTTGTACGCATGAAAACACCTCGAAAATATGGAAAGTTCGACTTTCGTGCAAAGTTATATAACTGTACAATTGTCATTGCGCCCTTTGGAAGCGTTACAATTTGCCAAAGCGCTTCTTTTTTTTTTTCTTTAATTCCTTTTCCCCGTTTATATGGTGCAAGGTAAAGTCCATGTGCTTCCATAACACGATTGTGCCGTTTCACTTCCTCTAATGTTTTCCGTGCTGCAGATGCATCGTTGACTGCCTTGGCGATACCTGCTGCACCGCCAGCCACCGTGCCCAAAGCTGAAAGGCCTGCAAAAATAGGTACAAGTGCTGGAAGAAATCCCCCACGTTTTGCAACTGGAAGTTTGCGCGACTTCGTCTTCTTCTTCTTGTTACTTTTCCGCGGTGCCATTACTTTCTTCTTTGGCTAACAATATTCCAGCAACGCGCGCAGACAAAAGTATTTTCCAATCTGGTGCGAATTCTTTTTGTGCTAATTGGAAGATCAAATTTACATATGCACATCGTACGGCTATCGTATAGGAAGTGAAATTTTTCCTGGGATGTTTGGGTTTATATAGGTAGAGAGAGAAGTTGCAAATGATGCAATACATTATGATTTATTAAAGTATAATTTCTAACATAATTTGTAACATAATCCTTTTTCTCTGTTAAGATGCTGCTGATGCAGCTGTTATTATTGCCTGAATACCTAAAGCTACTAATTCACAATCGATAATTGAATTTGGATCATAAATATCAGTTTCTTTGATATGCTGCACAACCTCTGCATGCACTTTTACATCTCCGTATCCCCGAACTAATGCAACAAACTCTTTAAATTTTTGTTCCACCGAATACAGTTTATCATATAATGCATTATGCATTTCAATTATACAATCATTTAAAATTACCATTTTCTCAAATGTTTTTTTCATCATGCACATACATATATCATTGCTAATCAATTTAATTACTTTTACGCCATATAGCACTCCAAATTCAACACTTATATCATTAAAATTAATATTGTCGCGTGTATCTTTTGAATCGTCAAAGAAGCTGCATACGTTGTCCGCTTCGGCTATAATCAGCGACCACGTGACTATGCTCAGCTCCAGGCGGTTGTTTCGGCTGTCTGATAATATGAGTTGCGGGTAGAAATTGTCGCCAAGTATATTTATGCCGATTTCCAAATGCTTTGTACAAGAATCCGTCAATGGATATTTTCGACACAAAATTCGACATGATAATTGTGGTGCGATTCTAGAACAAATAAATACCGTTTAAATATGTTATTGGAACAAATCAATACCAGCAGCGTTAAATGAAATGTGTTTCGAACACTTACTTCACGTCGTCCTGATGTTTTGTCATTTTTTTGCGTGCCGCTTCTTCGTGAGTAGAACTTGCGGGGCGCTTCCTTTGGCAAAAAAACTCTTTGAAACTTTGAGAATACATATTTCACTTTTCACAATACAATCTCGCGAACGATGCGCTTGCGGTGATGGTCAATTTGGTTTTGCGTATGCTTGAAACTTTAGCAAACCCCCTACCTTCTATAGTCACGAATTGCAGTGTCAGATTTGCTGCGTCAACAAAAAACTCATTTCCAAGACGTAGAAAAAATCATTTTCAAGACGTAGAAAAAGTGACCTTCCGATAAGAACAAACAGTTCAAGGTCATGGAGGGTGGGGGTAGGGTGTTATATTTCTGCTGACGGTGGTGTCAAATTTCAGTTCAAGGTCATAGGGTGGGGAGAGGGGTGGATGTTGTCGGGGGGGGGGGGGGGTATCATATTTCTGCTGACGGTGTGGTGTCAAATTACAAAAAATGCTGACGCCAGTGATTTAGAATCCGCATAGAACAACTACTATCAGTCGTACTGAATTTAAAAATAAGATTGTTAAAATTTTCGACTAATCGGTTCTACGAGCGGAGCAATACGCCGGTAGGACTTTGAAATGTTTCGGAGCGTAACTACAGTTCGATTTTTTGGCTAAATGGAGCGAAAATGTACACTTATATCATCACAGGCGTTAGTTTAATAGCGTTTCACAATGGATCAGTCGAACAGAATGTAAAAATAAGATTGTTAAAATTTTCGACCAATCGGTTCTAAGAGGCGGAGCAATACGCCGCTAGGACTTTGAAATGTTTCGGAGCGTAACTAAAGTTCGATTTTTAGGCTAAATGAAGCGAAAATGTACATTTATATTATCATCACAGGCGTTAGTTTAATAGCGTTTAACGATGGATCAGTCGTACAGAATGTAAAAATAAGATTGTTAAAATATTCGACTAATCGGTTCTAAGAGGCGGAGCAATACGCCGCTAGGACTTTGAAATGCTTCGGTGCGTAATTAAAGTTCGATTTTTTGGCTAAATGGAGCGATAATGTACATTTATATCATCACGGGCGTTAGTTTAATAGCGTTTAACGATGGATCAGTCGTACAGAATGTAAAAATAAGATTGTTAAAATATTCGACTAATCGGTTCTAAGAGGCGGAGCAATACGCCGCTAGGACTTTGAAATGCTTCGGTGCGTAATTAAAGTTCGATTTTTTGGCTAAATGGAGCGAAAATGTACATTTATTTTATCACGGACGTTAGTTTAATAGCGTTTTACGATGGATCAGTCGTACAGAATGTAAAAATAAGATTGTTAAAATATTCGACTAATCGGTTCTAAGAGGCGAAGCAATACGCCGCCAGGACTTTGAAATATTTCGGAGCGTAACTCAACTTCCATTTTTTGGCTAAATGGAGCGAAAATGTACATTTATATCATCACAGGCGTTAGTTTAATAGCGTTTTACGATGGATCAGTCGTACAGAATGTAAAAATAAGATTGTTAAAATATTCGACTAATCGGTTCCTTGAGGCGGAGCAATACGCCGCCAGGACATTGAAATATTTCGGAGCGTAACTCAAGTTCGATTTTTTGGCTAAATGGAGCTAAAATGTGCATTTATTTTATCTTGGACGTTAGTTTAATAGCGTTCTACGATGGATCAGTCGTACAGAATGTAAAAATAAAATTGTTAAAATATTCGACTACTCGGTTCTAAGAGGCGAAGCAATACGCCGCCAGGACTTTGAAATGTTTCGGAGCATAACTAAAGTTCGATTTTTTGTCTAAATGGAGCGAAAATGTACATTTATATCATCACAGGCGTTAGTTTAATAGCGTTTTACGATGGATCAGTCGTACTGAATTTAAAAATAAGATTGTTAAAATTTTCGACTAATCGGTTCTAAGAGCGGATCAATACGCCGCTATGATTTTGAAATGTTTCGGAGCGTAACTAAGGTTCGATTTTTTGGCTAAATGTAGCGAAAATGTACATTTATATCATCACAGGCCTTAGGTTAATAGCGTTTTACGATGGATCAGTCGTTATGAATGTAAAAATAAGATTGTTAAAATATTCGGCTAATCGCTTCTAAGAGGCGAAGCAATAAGCCGCCAGGACATTGAAATATTTCGGAGCGTAACTACAGTTCGATTTTTTGGCTAAATGGAGCTAAAATGTACATTTTTTTATCACGGACGTTAGTTTAATAGCGTTTTACGATGGATCAGTCGTACAGAATGTAGAAATAAGATTGTTAAAATATTCGACTAATCGGTTCTAAGAGGCGGAGCAATACGCCGCCAGGACATTGAAATATTTCGGAGCGTAGCTAAAATTCGATTTTTTGGATAACTGGAGCGAAAATGCACATTTATATCATCACGGGCGTTAGTTTAATAGCGTTTTACGATGGATCAGTCGTACAGAATGTAAAAATAAGATTGTTAAAATATTCGGCTAATCGGTTCTAAGAGGCGAAGCAATAAGATGCCAGGACATTGAAATATTTCGGAGCGTAGCTAAAGTTCGATTTTTTGGCTAAATGGAGCGAAAATGTACATTTATATCATCACAGGCGTTAGTTTAATAGCGTTTTACGATGGATCAGTCGTACTGAATGTAAAAATAAGATTGTTAAAATATTCGACTAATCGGTTCTAAGAGGCGGCGCAATACGCCTTTAGGACTTTGAAATGTTTCGGAGCGTAACTAAAGTTCGATTTTGTAGCTAAATGGAGCGAAAATGTACATTTATATCATCACAGGGGTTAGTTAAATAGCGTTTTACGATGGATAAGTCGTACAGATTGTAAGAATACGATTGTTAAAATATTCGACTAATCGATTCGAAGAGGCGAAGCAATACGCCGCCAGGACTTGGAAATATTTCGGAGCGTAACTAAAGTTCGATTTTTAGGCTTAATGAAGCGAAAATGTACATTTATATCATCACAGGCGTTAGTTTAATAGCGTTTTACGATGGATCAGTCGTTCTGAATGTAAAAATAAGATTGTTAAAATATTCGACTAATCGGTTCTAAGAGGCAAAGCAATAAGCCGCCAGGACATTGAAATATTTCGGAGCGTATCTAAAGTTGGATTTTTTGGCTAAATGGAGCGAA
>NW_025791124.1:59151-171651 GCF_907164935.1 Osmia bicornis bicornis
TACTCAATGTACATTTTCGCTCCATTTAGCGAAAAAATCGAACTTTAGTTACGCTCCGAAATATTTCGATGTCCTGGCGGCGTGTTGCTTCGCCTCTTAGAACCGATTAGCCGAATATTTTAACAATCTTATTTTTACATTCAGTACGACTGATCCATCGTAAAATGCTATTAACCTAACGCCTGTGATGATATAAATGTACATTTTCGCTCCATTAAGCCAAAAAATCGAACTTTAATTACGCACCGAAGCATTTCAAAGTCCTAGCGGCGTATTGCTCCGCCTCTTAGAACCGATTAGTCGAATATTTTAACAATCTTATTTTTACATTCAGAGCGACTGATCCATCGTAAAACGCTATTAACCTAACGCCTGTGATGATATAATTGTACATTTTCGCTTCATTTAGCCTAAAAATCGAACATTAGTTACGCTCCGAAACATTTCAAAGTCCTGGCGGCGTATTGTTTCGCCTCTTAGAACCGATTAATCGAATATTTTAACAATCGTATTTTTACATTCAGTACGACTGATCCATCAAACTAACGCCTGTGATGATATAAATGTACATTTTCGCTTCATTTAGCCTAAAAATCGAACTTTAGTTACGCTCCGAAACATTTCAAAGTCCTAGCGGCGTATTGCTCCGCCTCTTAGAACCGATTAGTCGAAAATTTTAACAATCTTATTTTTACATTCTGTACGACTGATCCATCGTAAAACGCTATTAAACTAACGCCCGTGATGATATAAATGTTCATTTTCGCTCCATTTAGCCACAAAATCGAACTTTAGTTACGCTCCGAAACATTTCAAAGTCCTGGCGGCGTATTGTTTCGCCTCTTAGAACCGTTTAGTCGAATATTTTAACAATCCTATTTTTACATTCAGAACGACTGATCCATCGTAAAACACTATTAAACTAACGCCTGTGATGATATAAATGTACATTTTCGCTTCATTTAGCCTAAACATCGAACTTTAGTTACGCTCCGAAACATTTCAAAGTCCTGGCGACGTATTGTTTCGCCTGTTACGTCTGAAAATTTTACAAATTTGTCCGCCTCACGTTTCCTTATCAAGCCTTCGGGTTATAGGAGTCTCCTCATGTAAGGGACGTGGGGAGGGCGAATTACTACTTCATCTCTTTCAATTTTCTCCTCGACTCTGTGTTTTCCCATCAAGCCTTCGGGTTATAAGAGACTTCTTCATGTGGGAAAGGCACAGGGAAGAGTTTGAGTGTATAATTATTCTATTTTGTCTTTTCTATCCTTTATTCTCTTTATATTTCTCAATTCTTTTCCCTAATTATTACCCCTCCTTGAAACTATCGTCGTGCTCAACTGCGTAGTAACAGATTTCGAACTATACAAAAACTCGAGTTCGACAGAGGAGAGGTATCATAAACAGCGTTCGCTGCGCGTTAGCCAGTGCTTCGCATTATAGGGGTCTCCTCAGGTTAACTGCGCAAAAGCGTAAAGATCAATTTATCATTCGCATTTCAACCGAATCTCTCCTCTTTTCCACGCGTGGGCGCCAGTCGGCCCCTAATTCGATCGTATGCGTGAGATGAGTGCTGGAATGAAAGCGCGGATTAATCTATCTATTTGAATATTTGGTTGATGAAATGAACGAGGAATGAGAACCCTCGCAGTCAAGCGTTAGCAGGCGTTCGACGACTGTTTAGGGGCGAAGGGTCGAACGGGGCAATAAAAGTCTTTGTATCGAATTCCGAGAATTTGCCTGAAACCAAGACCCAACGGTAATTTTCAAATAGCAAGAACGTTCTAGAACTAGCTACGCTGCTAATGAAATAACTTATATTCGATTTAATAATCAAGGAATATGTTAGCTAATCGAGAATTTCATCCAAACATCGAAAGTTTTACAACATGCGCGCCGGCGAAACTCACGTTGCGATTCATGAACAAACAATTACCGATAATGTTAATTAATTACGCCGACTGCTAGTCTAAATCGTGCGATTGCCAATCGATCGAATTATTAATACATAATGGTATGATGGATATGAATTTTATTCATAGTTATTCGCTTCATTGTTGAATGGTTCTGGTTTAAACATTATTTCAGATTTAAATAATTGCCGATATTCGTCATATCTGATTAGCGAAAGCGAGAAATGGAATATTCCAGAAAAATCTACGGCGTAGGAACACCGAAAAGCCGTTAGACAGAGATGAAACACCAAGAGAGAAAGAACATAGTCTAGAGGAATTTAGCTAGCACGCGTCTTCGACCAATAGCGACGCGCGCGACGCTGTCGTCACGCGCTATGATTTGTCGGAATGTCCCCACGCAGGACATCATCCTCGCGACGGGCCCTTCCGGCCAGGATCGCGATCGATTCCGATCACTCTTCGTCGAACAATCGAGTAAGTCGTGACGGGAGCCCGTGCGTCTAGAGATAGAGTTGCCGATTTGTACTTTGTGTAAATTAGCTGCGCGGCAAGTCCTACCCGTTAGGCAGAGTGTCGTGAGGGTGAATTTCGCGAATACGCGGCAAAGACTCAGAGACGCGCACGTTAAGCTTTCATACTATTAAACCTCTATCTTTTTCTCTTTATTTTAATCCGTTTGATCGCGTAATATCGAATTAAACTCATTCGCGTTAATTATTCTATTTTTCAAAATCGTAATCGTCGTGTGTTCGTCTTAATTAAATTTTGATACGCAATAAAGGGCAATCGGGCGCGCGAGAAGTGTTAGTGCGACAACCTCCTCATCTCTCTCTTGGTGTTCCAGATTTAACAACGATTATTCAGCGACCTCATAGCGATATTTCAAGCGATTTTCGTACATTATATTCTACATCTTCACGGTAAGCCTGTCAATTACTAATTCGTCGAGCACGGCATTATCATTGATTTTCAACAAGGCAAAACGGGCGATCTATTAAGCCTTCGGGTTATAAGAGTGTCTTCATTTTAGATCGTCTCGTTTCCCATACACAGGTACCGATAAAAATATATAATTTTCCGTATTTACCGAATCGCGGATTTCCAGTAACGATTGTCTCGACTACGAGGTATAATCGAGGGATGACTTGCAAAGCCTTCGGGTTATAAGAGTCTCTTCATTCAAGTCGAACCCTCGCGGATTGAATCCGCTATTTTTCCAAGATTCTAGATTGTCGAGATAGTCGTTTGATAGTAAAAGAATATAATTTTATACAAGTTACAATTTATAAAAAGAAAAACGATCTCAATTCGAATCAAAGGCTGTTTATATATATATATACTACACGATTTTCCGGTCAAACAATAGCCATTATTATACAATAGGTTAAGCATCTTTACCCTTGTAAACCAGTATTGTTTTAAATTGAATTCATCTAATAGTAATTATCAGTATTATCAGAAATTCAATAGTCACTTTCAGTTTGTATTAGATTCAATAGTTTTTGAATTATATTATTTTCTTGCACACTAAACAGTATTAACATTTCTTTTCAATTACCATTCTCATATCATTTTACGCTTCAAATCCACGCACGCCAACACAACGTTTCAAGGAGGGACCCGTACGGGACCTAGAACACTGACGAACCCAACGGAAATAAATTCTATCTAAAAATTTCCGTCTTTTAAAATTGTTCTGATCGTAGAGGACGTTAACGCGTCATACGCGGTCAGAACTGGTGGCAGCGAGACCTTTCTCATCGCAAAGATTAATTAAATCAAGAAAATTAATAATCGATTATTTCCATTTTCTTCCCATTTTAATCAATTTTACGTTGCGCGCTCGCCTCGCGTCGCGCAACGTAACAAATTTTTGGTGACAGCGGTGGGATACTTCAGTGTTCGATCAGTGAAATTTGCGTGTTGGTTGTATTTTTCATTATTAAAAAAAAATATTATCTTATCAAATTTCTTAATAACCTTTGATTTGCAATTGAGGCGAAATCGGGATATTTTTCGTATATTGGACACCCCTTTTGCCACATTTGTCGCTTATTGCGCCGAAAAATTAACATATTATTGCAAATTGCGAATATTTATTGTGTTTGATATATGTACTTATATTTTTGTGTGTTGCGATAATTGTTCGCCTTCAAAATTGATCTAAAATTGGTAATCCGCTAAATTCTGTCAATTATAGTTTCATTTATTATTTAGATTATTTATTTATTTTTATTTATTTTGTGTTTTGTTATTCATTTTTGTGTTTCTATTAATTTATCTTGTGATTTTCTATCTGCTTATCGGAACGAACAATTATCGCATATTTTCGTTTTGAATACGTTGTGCCCTTACTATTTGATTATTGTGTACAATTTATGATATTACTTGTGTGCATTTAATTGTTTGATATATTTTGAAATTTGAAATTCGCAATATGCCTGATACGCCGACTAACGCGGGTGCTAGCGGAAGCACCTCGCAGACGGTCCGCGATGACGACGGCGATCTTTCGACTACGGTACTCGAAAGCTTCGCTGTACAGCAGGCCGCCCACTATGTACCAATTTTTGATGGTCGTAACATTCGTTTGAGGGATTTCATCTCGGAAATACAATATCACTCTGAGAGTTTACCAATGGCGAGTAGATCGGTCTTCCTTCGCCTCGTGATTTCGAGATTAAGGGGGGAGGCGCGCGATAGCCTTCAAGGAATGAGATTTCTCGTACTCGCAGACTTAATCAAACACCTGAAAAAACGATTTACGCCCGAGAAAACCTTTAACGATTATTATCAACAGATCGTGAACATCCGTATGAAACGCGATGAGTCGGCCTACGCGTTTCACGATAGAATTAGGGCTCTGCTCGTCGGAATCGAGGATTTAATTAAAGTCAGGTCCGGTAGCAATTACGCTCATCTGATGGACCCAATCCGAGCCACGGCCTTGGAATCCTTTATCTGGGGGCTACCGGATGAACTCGCGAAAGCGGTAGATGCTCGAGTACCAAAAACGTTGTCAGAAGCGGTAGAGATCGCGGATCAAATACAACATCGGTATCGGAACAGACCTGGACCGTCACGCGACTCGCGGCTGTCGGAATACGAATCGGGTTATCATCGCGAATATGATCGCGAATATAGACCGCGTTATGAGCATTATAGCCCTGATAGAAGTTTTGCTAGACGCTATCCACGGTTCGATTCTTACTCTCCGGTAAGAAACGAGTCCCAACCGTCGACATCGTATTCGCCAATGAGACCTCCGACTAGGGAAATTAATCGGGCTCCGAGCCCTGTCAGAGCTTTTGAGACCGAATCGCGTGATGCGTCTCCACGCCGGTTATACCATTGTAAAGGTTGCACTTGTAGGAGTCCATCGTACACGCGACCAAACGTTCCGTCGCGATCGCCGAGTCCGGAAATACCACGGGTTGAAGCTTCGCGAACTCGAGGCGATTATAGATCGCGCTCTCCATCTTTGGAGCGGCTAGTAGCGGGACCTTCCACCTCGTTCCGTCGATCTCCGTCTCCACCCTCAATTGCGATGGAGGAACGTTTAAACTTCGACAGGACTCGCCGTGCCGACGCGACGACGAGTCAAAAGCCGGCCGAGCGTCACTTAAACGCGAAAGTAAAATTTCAGGAAAAATTCTAGCAATCGAGACGAAACGCGACACCCCGATCGTTAAAATTCCGTCGGAAGACTTAGAGGATGGGTCCGCTAACTTCCTCGTTGATACGGGCGCGGAAATTAATTTAATCAAGTTTAACTTATTACGTAATAACGTACAAATTGCAACGCATGAAGCGACAATAATATCTGGGATAACCCCGCAAAAAGATCAGACTATGGGTACTTCTGTTTTGCATATACAGGGGAAACCCGTGCGCTTCCATGTAGTAAGATCAAATTTTCCGCTAAGAACGGACGGTATCCTCGGTCAAGAATACCTGCGTCAAGAACAGGCAGAAATCTCGTTCGCCCACAATACCTTGGTCACTCGAACTGACCCAATTAGACCGTATCGATTTGTAGACGGAAAATCTTTGGATTTCTCTGATCGCAAAATGCTAGAACCGCGGACTTATACTATAAAAGCGCGTACCAAACAACCGATCGCGATCGACGTGGTTAATAACGTCCTGAAAGAAGGGTACCTGCCCTTATTGGAGACGGCGGGCGGACTGTTTGTCGGCGAGGCTGCCGTATCGGTGAACGACCAGGGCGTGTGCCACGTTTTAGCTATTAACACACTAGAACGCGACCTCGAGCTAGTGGTACCTCCACAAGAACTGGTACCGTTCGACTATCATTGCTTTCCTGAAGAGTCGGACGAGTCGTCGGGTTCGGATCGCGGAACACCAAACGCGAATTCTTTAGATCGAGTCTCGGTGGTAATGGACAAATTACGGTTAGAACACTTAAACTCAGAAGAACGTAGACATGTCGAGGAAATTGTTGAAGAATATCCGGAACGATTTCATCTTCCTACGGATAAATTAGAAGCTACAACGTTTATTAAGCATAACATACCTACGGTAGATGAAATCCCGATAAACACGCGTCAGTATCGGTTTCCACCTATACATAAAGAAGAAATCGAGCGCCAAATATTAACGAAATTAGAGAGCGGCATCATTGTTCCATCTAACTCTCCGTATAATTCTCCCCTGTGGATTGTCCCTAAGAAACCAGATTCTAAGGGCAATCCCAGGTGGAGAATGGTTATCGATTTTCGAAAGCTAAACGAGAAAACCATCGGTGATGCATACCCACTGCCAAATATGACCGAGATCTTAGATCTTATTGGCAGTGCCCAGTACTTTTCAGTCTTTGATCTCGCTAGCGGTTTCCAACAAATCGAAACCGATCCGAAAGATCGGCATAAAACGGCCTTCAGCACGCCGACCGGGCACTATGAATACGTGAGGATGCCCGAAGGGTTGAAAAATGCACCGGCAACATTCCAACGGTTAATGAATAGCACACTTCGCGGTTTACAAGGTACGGAATTGTTCGTATATCTTGATGATATCGTCATTTTCGCGCGTACGCTGGAGGAACATGGCAAAAAGGTTCGGCGTCTTTTTACGCGCCTAGCCGATGCCGGATTGACTCTCCAGCCGGACAAATGCGAATTCCTAAGAACGGAAGTCGCGTACCTCGGGCACATTATAGGTCGGAAAGGAGTACGCCCTGATCCGAAGAAAATAAGCGCGGTTAAGAACTTCCCGCGACCGAGGAACGCGAAACACATACGCCAATTCTTGGGCCTAGCCGGTTACTATCGCCGATTTATTCGTAACTTCGCGGAATTATCAAAACCCTTGTCCGATCTGTTGAAGAAAAACGCTGAATTTATCTGGGGTAAAGAGCAAAAGCGTAGTTTTGTCGCGTTAAGAAAGGCACTGTGCAAAGCTCCAGTTTTGCAGTATCCTAATTTCGAAAAGCCGTTTACGCTTACCACCGACGCGTCAGATTATGCTATCGGAGCAGTTTTGAGTCAACAAGTCGACGGACATGATTTACCTGTCGCTTATCTCTCGCGCACATTGACGAAACCGGAACGGAATTATTTCACGACGGAAAAAGAATGTCTCGCAGTTTTATATTCCATCTTACATTTCAGACCGTATTTGTATGGCCGAAAGTTCACCTTGGTCAGCGACCATGAGCCATTGCGTTGGATTAACTCTATTAAAGATCCTGGACAGCGTTTGGTCCGGTGGCGATTAAAGCTTCGGGATTACGAGTATGATTTCGTACATAAGGCCGGAAAACTCAATGTCAACGCGGATGCTTTGTCGCGAAATCCGGTCATCGAAGCGAATGCAAATAGTTCGGATGACTTCACGTTAACATCTTCGGACGATGAAACGCAGCGCGAACCGTGTTCTGTGATAAAACTAATAGAACGATTTTTGCGCGTTTCTGAATCGATAAAAACTAGGAAAACGCGTCGTACGGCACGAGCGGCAAACTTGATGCCTGTAACCGGGTCACCGCGCTCGTCCGACTCCGAACTACCGGCAGACGTTGTTCGCAGGGGGCGAGGTCGTCCACCGGGGACTAAATCGAATCCAAAACCGAGAATAGTAGATCCGGATGCTATCGCGACGCGAACTAGGCAACGATCAGCTGATCAACCGGTGACCTTATCACAAGCGTTACAGAAACCATCTATTGTAATTACATCTAATACACCTACGTCGGCTTCGTCTAATAGCTCGATTGGCTCGTCAAGTTCGGATTCCAGCGTAGAGTCGGAACCGCCGATCTTCATCCGTAGGCGGAGTGTCCTTCCGAGCTTGGGACTCAGCTCGGGTAGCCGAGTTATAGGAGCTCCTCAGACCCCAGGTCTCGGAGGCTCCCCGCCGGATGAAGAGGTATTTAGAACACCATTCTCGAGTAATGCGAGTCAAGAGTATTTTGACATTCAATCCGACCGTGAAGAACAGGGTCAAACCGGAGAAGACGAGGCTACCGACGATGATGATTTGCATCAAAAGTTAGATGGATTAAGCAAACTAACAAAGAATTTTTCTGATACTGTTGTCTACAAACCAATTCACCAATCCCAATTACCTACTAGTTTACCGTCTACTCCACCCATAGCATTGTCGACACCGCGCAGACCATCCATGATTAATCCAAACCCTGAAATAGTACCAGAGAAACCTTCTGTGTCAAAGCTAACACCACCAATCACGATTGATTTCGATGTCTTAACTGATACATCCAGCATAGACGTTTCCGAAGACCGGGAAAACAACCTTGCGAAGGTCGTACATTTCGCGTCCGAAAACCTCACGTACTATCGAGACAACTATATACATTTCATAAGTAGGGATAGATTTCTTACGCCAACGAGTAAGTTATTAACGGATCTCGGTGTAATTGACCTTACTAAATTCACGGATGCGGAATTGAAATTGGGGAATATTCTCGTTTGCGAATGCGGTAAATATCGGGTTTTCAGTATTGTTGCAAAGGACAATGCAACCGATGACCTGCCAACTAACAGGTTACTTGCTGTCTTGCAAAAATTAAAACAGAAATTACTCGAATTAAAGGTAAAATCATTCCGAATTTCGAGGGTAGACGATCTAACTGAAACGTTACCGCAGCACACACTATCTAGAACCTTACGGGAAACATTCCGGGACACCGATATTCAGATCACCTTATGTTACGGCCGTGTACAAATACCACCCGCGGAACTAAGAGCGAAAATTATTGCGGAACTACACGATAGCCTAATTGGGGGACATAAGGGGGTAACGAAAACTTACCGCCGTATCCGCGAAAGATTTTATTGGCCGAATATGAAGAAAGACATCGAAATGTACATAGGAAATTGTCCGAGTTGCCAAACGCGAAAAATTTCGAGACACAAGACTCGCGAACCAATGGTGATTACAGACACACCGGCGGAACCTTTCGCGAAGGTTTCAATCGACACTGTAGGTCCTCTTCCTACCACTCCTGAAGGCAATAGACACATTTTAACAATCCAGGATAGTTTAACAAAATTTTGTATTGCGGTACCGGTTCCGAATATAAAGGCTGAAACAATCGCTCACGCACTAGTTACTAGTCTCATCTTACAATTTGGTGCCCCGAAATTAATCTTGTCCGATCGAGGGACAAGTTTTCTAAATAAGATAATTTCTGCAATAGCCCAGATGTTCGGTATTCACCACCTTACCACATCTGGTTACCATCCTCAGACTAATGGTTCTTTAGAACGCAGTCATGCAGTCTTAGTAGATTACATTACTCACTACCTAGGGGATTTTGATGATTGGGATAGGCTAGTACCATTTGCGATGTTTGCATATAATACCTCGGTTCACGAAGGAACGAAATATACTCCGTTTGAGTTGGTGTTTGGCAAGCGTGCACGTGCACCAACCTCGTTCCCTGCGAGTGACGACCTGCCTACGTACACCGGGTACGTTCGAGATCTAAACGAAAGATTAAGCGAGATGCACGAAATAGCATCCAAAAATTTGAACAGTGCGAAGGTACGTTCGAAAATCTATTACGATTCCAAAGCTCGTCCGTTTAAAGGTCAGGTAGGGGATGTGGCATACGTCCTGGTTGAGCCGCGTAAGGGGAAATTTGGCACAAGGTACCATGGTCCATACGAAATAATAGATTTTACCGAGAAAAATAATGTCGTGCTGAAAGACGAAACAGGCAACGTTTTTGTGAAACACATAGACAAATTGAAGTTCGTGGGAACCAAGAGAGATTGATCGCACGCACAGTTGGCCTTCGTAATTTAGTAACAAATTGTTCGACGGAGGGGCACATCACACCTCCACGGGGGGCCGACTGGCGCATTGCGTATTATATATATATATGTATACTTTACACCTTTATTACAGGAAACGAACCGATTAAAAGCACACGTATTCAATCCGAAATCTTGTACATAATTATGCGCTGTTTTCATTGTATTTAAATAATTTAGGATACAACATCATGGCTTCACGGTACCGAAATACTAACGAGGAGAACGAGGGACGCATCGTCTTCGTGACTAGAATTCCACCGTTCACCCGGACCAAAGAGCTATTGAAACTCTTTAAGGAGTTTCGCCCGCAGCATGCCGTGGTGGCCCGGAAGCCAACTGGAACACATGGCTATGTCACTTTCCCTGAAGCCGCACTAGCAGCTGCGGCCATCGCCTGGGTGAAGGAGGCCGAGCCGATTTTCCACAAACGCAAGGTTAGGGCCGCACTTGCCGACCCTTGGCATGAGGCCAAATTACTACGTCCCAGGGACAGGGCCGTTCCGTCTCCAGGTCGGGAACCACTAACATCGCCGCCGTTGCCTATTGAGGCAGTTACTCGCGTTGCCCGCTACTTGGACTTTGCTGGTCGAGCGCGCATGGAGGGCGTTTGTCGAGCGTGGCGCTTGGGATCCCTGGCTTCCTACGCTGGTACCCGGGCACTCACCACGGAAGATTGGCGCTGGCCCGCAGGCTGGGACCACAACATCATTTCCACCGAGGCATACTACTGGGCGGTAAAACGCGTGGGACCTTACGTGACCGAGCTTCGGGTCGACGACCGGCGAATCGCGCGAGGGTTGCGTCCACAGGTGATAGGGATCGCGGTTCGTAGTTGTCCATTCCTAACTTGTGTGGACTTGTCAGGGGCGCGCGTTCGTCCAGCGGCCCTGCGGGACCTGGCGAGCGCGGCCTCGGCATTGATAGAATTTCGAGTAGGGCAGAGCTTCGGTAATGTGGAGTCCGAGCTCTCGGCGGTGCTTGCTCCCGCGTCGCGCCTTGCGGTTTTCGTGGCGTCAACCACGGAATTCGCGGGGGCGGCGCTGGGGCGAATATCGCCGGCAGTTCGTGGTCTGCGACTGAAGAGCAGCGAGGGGTTATTGTCGGCACCTGTGGGCGCGGCACTCGCGGCGTTGACTTCTCTCACCGCGCTTGAGCTTACGCAGTGCCGTTCCCTCACATCCGAGGAGCCGTTACGTGCGCTTGTTGAAAACGAGTCGCTGCACGCTACGTTGAGGGAACTGATCATCACCGACGTCGATTTCTCGCCTTTACCGGACGAAGAACAAGAATGGGAAATCGAGGCACCCAGGATGCTCGACCCACAGTACATTGAATTGCAAATAGGCCCAGCGGAGACAGCTCGCACGGTCGCAGAGGTGTTCGTCGAGCTGAGAACATTGACCACCATGTTCTGCGGATGGGTGGCGAACGCTTTCGTCACCAATATCGGGAGCCACTTGGTGAGGCTCACCGAGCTAGATCTATCCGGCTGCTCCAATATTCGCGGCCAGTTCGCATTGGAGCCATTATCAACGTTGCCAGAGCTGATGCGATTAACAATCAACAACTTACATCCTTCTGTGGGCGGACAAGCACTGGGGATGATCGCCAGCCTGGAGGAGATACGAGCCCGGGATAGTCAAGGAATCAACGACGAAGACGTTTGTGGAGCTGCCACGGGATGCCTCCGCTTGAGAATATTGGACGTGGAGGGATGCCTCGCGGTAACTGATCGAACGCTCCATGGGGTAACGGAGATAGTTCGTCGGCAAGGGAGAACGGCATTGCTTAGGCTCAGTGTCGGTGGGACGAGTGCCGGTCGTTGGACAACCGTACGGCCGAGCCTGGTCCTACACATAATCCGCGATAGAGTTTACGCGCCGATCCTACATTAAGTTAACCACATTGCGACGCGTGGCGTGAGCAACGTGCTCAACTTTCATATCACCGAGGGCGGCGATAGTTTTAAGGGGGGAAGATTTGTTACGTCTGAAAATTTTACAAATTTGTCCGCCTCACGTTTCCTTATCAAGCCTTCGGGTTATAGGAGTCTCCTCATGTAAGGGACGTGGGGAGGGCGAATTACTACTTCATCTCTTTCAATTTTCTCCTCGACTCTGTGTTTTCCCATCAAGCCTTCGGGTTATAAGAGACTTCTTCATGTGGGAAAGGCACAGGGAAGAGTTTGAGTGTATAATTATTCTATTTTGTCTTTTCTATCCTTTATTCTCTTTATATTTCTCAATTCTTTTCCCTAATTATTACCCCTCCTTGAAACTATCGTCGTGCTCAACTGCGTAGTAACAGATTTCGAACTATACAAAAACTCGAGTTCGACAGAGGAGAGGTATCATAAACAGCGTTCGCTGCGCGGTTAGCCAGTGCTTCGCATTATAGGGGTCTCCTCAGGTTAACTGCGCAAAAGCGTAAAGATCAATTTATCATTCGCATTTCAACCGAATCTCTCCTCTTTTCCACGCGTGGGCGCCAGTCGGCCCCTAATTCGATCGTATGCGTGAGATGAGTGCTGGAATGAAAGCGCGGATTAATCTATCTATTTGAATATTTGGTTGATGAAATGAACGAGGAATGAGAACCCTCGCAGTCAAGCGTTAGCAGGCGTTCGACGACTGTTTAGGGGCGAAGGGTCGAACGGGGCAATAAAAGTCTTTGTATCGAATTCCGAGAATTTGCCTGAAACCAAGACCCAACGGTAATTTTCAAATAGCAAGAACGTTCTAGAACTAGCTACGCTGCTAATGAAATAACTTATATTCGATTTAATAATCAAGGAATATGTTAGCTAATCGAGAATTTCATCCAAACATCGAATGTTTTACAACATGCGCGCCGGCGAAACTCACGTTGCGATTCATGAACAAACAATTACCGATAATGTTAATTAATTACGCCGACTGCTAGTCTAAATCGTGCGATTGCCAATCGATCGAATTATTAATACATAATGGTATGATGGATATGAATTTTATTCATAGTTATTCGCTTCATTGTTGAATGGTTCTGGTTTAAACATTATTTCAGATTTAAATAATTGCCGATATTCGTCATATCTGATTAGCGAAAGCGAGAAATGGAATATTCCAGAAAAATCTACGGCGTAGGAACACCGAAAAGCCGTTAGACAGAGATGAAACACCAAGAGAGAAAGAACATAGTCTAGAGGAATTTAGCTAGCACGCGTCTTCGACCAATAGCGACGCGCGCGACGCTGTCGTCACGCGCTATGATTTGTCGGAATGTCCCCACGCAGGACATCATCCTCGCGACGGGCCCTTCCGGCCAGGATCGCGATCGATTCCGATCACTCTTCGTCGAACAATCGAGTAAGTCGTGACGGGAGCCCGTGCGTCTAGAGATAGAGTTGCCGATTTGTACTTTGTGTAAATTAGCTGCGCGGCAAGTCCTACCCGTTAGGCAGAGTGTCGTGAGGGTGAATTTCGCGAATACGCGGCAAAGACTCAGAGACGCGCACGTTAAGCTTTCATACTATTAAACCTCTATCTTTTTCTCTTTATTTTAATCCGTTTGATCGCGTAATATCGAATTAAACTCATTCGCGTTAATTATTCTATTTTTCAAAATCGTAATCGTCTTGTGTTCGTCTTAATTAAATTTTGATACGCAATAAAGGGCAATCGGGCGCGCGACAAGTGTTAGTGCGACAACCTCCTCATCTCTCTCTTGGTGTTCCAGATTTAACAACGATTATTCAGCGACCTCATAGCGATATTTCAAGCGATTTTCATACATTATATTCTACATCTTCACGGTAAGCCTGTCAATTACTAATTCGTCGAGCACGGCATTATCATTGATTTTCAACAAGGCAAAACGGGCGATCTATTAAGCCTTCGGGTTATAAGAGTGTCTTCATTTTAGATCGTCTCGTTTCCCATACACAGGTACCGATAAAAATATATAATTTTCCGTATTTACCGAATCGCGGATTTCCAGTAACGATTGTCTCGACTACGAGGTATAATCGAGGGATGACTTGCAAAGCCTTCGGGTTATAAGAGTCTCTTCATTCAAGTCGAACCCTCGCGGATTGAATCCGCTATTTTTCCAAGATTCTAGATTGTCGAGATAGTCGTTTGATAGTAAAAGAATATAATTTTATACAAGTTACAATTTATAAAAAGAAAAACGATCTCAATTCGAATCAAAGGCTGTTTATATATGTATATACTACACGATTTTCCGGTCAAACAATAGCCATTATTATACAATAGGTTAAGCATCTTTACCCTTGTAAATCAGTATTGTTTTAAATTGAATTCATCTAATAGTAATTATCAGTATTATCAGAAATTCAATAGTCACTTTCAGTTTGTATTAGATTCAATAGTTTTTGAATTATATTATTTTCTTGCACACTAAACAGTATTAACATTTCTTTTCAATTACCATTCTCATATCATTTTACGCTTCAAATCCACGCACGCCAACACAACGTTTCAAGGAGGGACCCGTACGGGACCTAGAACACTGACGAACCCAACGGAAATAAATTCTATCTAAAAATTTCCGTCTTTTAAAATTGTTCTGATCGTAGAGGACGTTAACGCGTCATACGCGGTCAGAACTGGTGGCAGCGAGACCTTTCTCATCGCAAAGATTAATTAAATCAAGAAAATTAATAATCGATTATTTCCATTTTCTTCCCATTTTAATCAATTTTACGTTGCGCGCTCGCCTCGCGTCGCGCAACGTAACACGCCTCTTAGAACCGATTAGTCGAATATTTTAACAATCTTATTTCTACATTCTGTACGACTGATCCATCGTTAAACGCTATTAAACTAACGTCCGTGATGATATAAATGTACATTTTCGCTTCATTTAGCCAAAAAATCGAACTTTATTTGCGCTCCGAAATATTTGAGTCCTAGCGGCGTATTGCTTCGCCTCTTAGAACCGATTAGTCGAAAATTTTAACAATCTTATTTTCACATTCTGTACGACTGATCCATCGTTAAACGCTATTAAACTAACGTCCGTGATGATATAAATGTACATTTTCGCTCCATTTAGCCAAAAAATCGAACTTTATTTGCGCTCCGAAATATTTCAAATTACCAGCGGCGTATTGCTTCGCCTCTTAGAACCGATTAGTCGAATATTTTAACAATCTTATTTTTACATTCTGTACGACTGATCCATCGTTAAACGCTATTAAACTAACGTCCGTGATGATATAAATGTACATTTTCGCTCCATTTAGCCAAAAAATCGAACTTTAGTTGCGCTCCGAAATATTTCAAAGTCCTGGCGGCGTATTGCTTCGCCTCTTAGAACCGATTAGTCGAATATTTTAACAATCTTATTTTTACATTCAGTACGACTGATCCATCGTAAAACGCTATTAAACTAACGCCTGTGATGATATAAATGTACATTTTCGCTCCATTTAGCCAAAAAATCGAACTTTAGTTACGCACCGAAGCATTTCAAAGTCCTAGCGGCGTATTGCTCCGCCTCTTAGAACCGATTAGTTGAATATTTTAACAATCTTATTTTTACATTCAGAACGACTGATCCATCGTAAAACGCTATTAACCTAACGCCTGTGATGATATAAATGTACATTTTCGCTTCATTTAGCCTAAAAATCGAACTTTAGTTACGCTCCGGAATATTTCAAAGTCCTGGCGGCGTATTGCTTCGCCTCTTAGAACCGATTAGTCGAATATTTTAACAATCTTATTTTTACATTCAGTACGACTGATCCATCGTAAAACGCTATTAAACTAACGCCTGTGATGATATAAATGTACATTTTCGCTCCATTTAGCCAAAAAATCGAACTTTAGTTACGCTCCGAAATATTTCAAAGTCCTAGCGGCGTATTGCTCCACCTCTTAGAACCGATTAGTCGAAAATTTTAACAATCTTATTTTTACATTCTGTACGACTGATCCATCGTTAAACGCTATTAAACTAACGTCCGTGATGATATAAATGTACATTTTCGCTTCATTTAGCCAAAAAATCGAACTTTATTTGCGCTCCGAAATATTTCAAAGTCCTAGCGGCGTATTGCTTCGCCTCTTAGAACCGATTAGTCGAAAATTTTAACAATCTTATTTTACATTCTGTACGACTGATCCATCGTTAAACGCTATTAAACTAACGTCCGTGATGATATAAATGTACATTTCGCTCCATTTAGCCAAAAAATCGAACTTTATTTGCGCTCCGAAATATTTCAAAGTCCTAGCGGCGTATTGCTTCGCCTCTTAGAACCGATTAGTCGAAAATTTTAACAATCTTATTTTTACATTCTGTACGACTGATCCATCGTAAAACGCTATTAAACTAACGCCTGTGATGATATAAATGTACATTTTCGCTTCATTTAGCCTAAAAATCGAACTTTAGTTACGCTCCGAAACATTTCAAAGTCCTGGCGACGTATTGCTTCGCCTCTTAGAACCGATTAGTCGAATATTTTAACAATCTTATTTCTACATTCTGTACGACTGATCCATCGTAGAACGCTATTAAACTAACGCCTGTGATGATATAAATGTACATTTTCGCTCCATTAATCCAAAAAATCGAACTTTAATTACGCACCGAAGCATTTCAAAGTCCTAGCGGCGTATTGCTCTGCCTCTTAGAACCGATTAGTCGAATATTTTAACAATCTTATTTTTACATTCTGTACGACTGATCCATCGTACAACGCTATTAAACTAACGCCTGTGATGATATAAATGTACATTTTCGCTTCATTTAGCCTAAAAATCGAACTTTATTTACGCTCCGAAACATTTCAAAGTCCTAGCGGCGTATTGCTCCGCTCTTAGAACCGATTAGTCGAAAATTTTAACAATCTTATTTTTAAATTCAGTACGATTGATCCATCGTAAAACGCTATTAAACTAACGCCTGTGATGATATAAATGTGCATTTTCGCTCCAGTTAGCCAAAAAATCGAACTTTAGTTACGCTCCGAAATATTTCAATGTCCTGGCGGCGTATTGCTCCGCCTCTTAGAACCGATTAGTCGAATATTTTAACAATCCTATTTTTACATTCAGTACGACTGATCCATCGTAAAACGCTATTAAACTAACGCCTGTGATGATATAAATGTACATTTTCGCTCCATTTAGCCACAAAATCGAACTTTAGTTACGCACCGAAACATTTCAAAGTCCTAGCGGCGTATTGCTCCGCCTCAAGGAACCGATTAGTCGAATATTTTAACAATCTTATTTTTACATTCTGTACGACTGATCCATCGTTAAACGCTATTAAACTAACGTCCGAGATACTCCACATGTACATTTTCGCTCCATTTAGCCAAAAAATCGAACTTTAGTTACGCTCCGAAATATTTCAATGTCCTGGCGGCGTATTGCTTCGCCTCTTAGAACCGATTAGTCGAATATTTTAACAATCTTATTTTTACATTCAGTACGACTGATCCATCGTAAAACGCTATTAAACTAACGCCTGTGATGATATAAATGTACATTTTCGCTCCATTTAGCCACAAAATCGAACTTTAGTTACGCTCCGAAATATTTCAAAGTCCTAGCGGCGTATTGCTTCGCCTCTTAGAACCGATTAGTCGAATATTTTAACAATCTTATTTTTACATTCAGTACGACTGATCCATCGTAAAACGCTATTAACCTAACGCCTGTGATGATATAAATGTACATTTTCGCTCCATTAAGCCAAAAAATCGAACTTTAGTTACGCACCGAAGCATTTCAAAGTCCTAGCGGCGTATTGCTCCGCTCTTAGAACCGATTAGTCGAATATTTTAACAATCTTATTTTACATTCTGTACGACTGATCCATCGTAAAACGCTATTAAACTAACGCCTGTGATGATATAAATGTACATTTTCGCTCCATTTAGCCAAAAAATCGAACTTTAGTTACGCTCCGAAACATTTCAAAGTCCTGGCGGCGTATTGCTTCGCCTCTTAGAACCGATTAGTCGAATATTTTAACAATCTTATTTTTACATTCAGTACGACTGATCCATCGTAAAACGCTATTAAACTAACGCCTGTGATGATATAAATGTACATTTTCGCTCCATTTAGCCAAAAATCGAACTTTAGTTACGCTCCGAAACATTTCAAAGTCCTGGCGGCGTATTGCTTCGCCTCTTAGAACCGATTAGTCGAATATTTTAACAATCTTATTTTTACATTCTGTACGACTGATCCATCGTAAAACGCTATTAAACTAACGCCTGTGATGATATAAATGTACATTTTCGCTCCATTTAGCCAAAAAATCGAACTTTAGTTACGCTCCGAAACATTTCAAAGTCCTAGCGGCGTATTGCTCCGCCTCTTGGAACCGATTAGTCGAATATTTTAACAATCTTATTTTTACATTCAGTACGACTGATCCATCGTAAAACGCTATTAACCTAACGCCTGTGAGGATATAAATGTACATTTTCGCTCCATTTAGCCAAAAAATCGAACTTTAATTACGCACCGAAGCATTTCAAAGTCCTAGCGGCGTATTGCTCCGCCTCTTAGAACCGATTAGTCGAATATTTTAACAATCGTATTTTTACATTCAGTACGACTGATCCATCGTAAAACGCTATTAACCTAACGCCTGTGATGATATAAATGTACATTTTCGCTCCATTTAGCCACAAAATCGAACTTTAGTTACGCTCCGAAATATTTCAAAGTCCTAGCGGCGTATTGCTTCGCCTCTTAGAACCGATTAGTCGAATATTTTAACAATCTTATTTTTACATTCAGAACGACTGATCCATCGTAAAACGCTATTAAACTAACGCCTGTGATGATATAAATGTACATTTTCGCTTCATTTAGCCAAAAAATCGAACTTTAGTTACGCTCCGAAACATTTCAAAGTCCTAGCGGCGTATTGCTTCGCCTCTTAGAACCGATTAGTCGAAAATTTTAACAATCTTATTTTTACATTCAGTACGACTGATCCATCGTAAACGCTATTAAACTAACGCCTGTGATGATATAAATGTACATTTTCGCTCCATTTAGCCAAAAATCGAACTTTAGTTACGCTCCGAAACATTTCAAAGTCCTAGCGGCGTATTGCTCCGCCTCTTAGAACCGATTAGTCGAATATTTTAACAATCTTATTTTTACATTCAGTACGACTGATCCATCGTAAAACGCTATTAAACTAACGCCTGTGATGATATAAATGTACATTTTCGCTGCATTTAGCCAAAAATCGAACTTTAGTTACGCTCCGAAGCATTTCAAGTCCTAGCGGCGTATTGCTCCGCCTCTTAGAACCGATTAGTCGAATATTTTAACAATCTTATTTTTACATTCAGTACGACTGATCCATCGTAAAACGCTATTAAACTAACGCCTGTGATGATATAAATGTACATTTTCGCTCCATTTAGCCAAAAAATCGAACTTTAGTTACGCTCCGAAACATTTCAAAGTCCTGGCGGCGTATTGCTTCGCCTCTTAGAACCGATTAGTCGAATATTTTAACAATCTTATTTTTACATTCAGTACGACTGATCCATCGTAAAACGCTATTAAACTAACGCCTGTGATGATATAAATGTACATTTTCGCTCCATTTAGCCAAAAAATCGAACTTTAGTTACGCTCCGAAACATTTCAAAGTCCTAGCGGCGTATTGCTCCGCCTCTTAGAACCGATTAGTCGAATATTTTAACAATCTTATTTTTACATTCAGTACGACTGATCCATCGTAAAACGCTATTAAACTAACGCCTGTGATGATATAAATGTACATTTTCGCTCCATTTAGCCAAAAAATCGAACTTTAGTTACGCTCCGAAACATTTCAAAGTCCTAGCGGCGTATTGCTCCGCCTCTTAGAACCGATTAGTCGAAAATTTTAACAATCTTATTTTTACATTCTGTACGACTGATCCATCGTAAAACGCTATTTAACTAACGCCTGTGATGATATAAATGTACATTTTCGCTCCATTTAGCCAAAAAATCGAACTTTAGTTACGCTCCGAAACATTTCAAAGTCCTGGCGGCGTATTGCTTCGCCTCTTAGAACCGATTAGTCGAATATTTAACAATCTTATTTTTACATTCAGTACGACTGATCCATCGTAAAACGCTATTAAACTAACGCCTGTGATGATATAAATGTACATTTTCGCTCCATTTAGCCAAAAAATCGAACTTAGTTACGCTCCGAAACATTTCAAAGTCCTGGCGGCGTATTGCTTCGCCTCTTAGAACCGATTAGTCGAATATTTTAACAATCTTATTTTACATTCAGTACGACTGATCCATCGTAAACGCTATTAAACTAACGCCTGTGATGATATAAATGTACATTTTCGCTCCATTTAGCCAAAAAATCGAACTTTAGTTACGCACCGAAACATTTCAAAGTGCTAGCGGCGTATTGCTCCGCCTCTTAGAACCGATTAGTCGAATATTTTAACAATCTTATTTTTACATTCAGTACGACTGATCCATCGTAAAACGCTATTAAACTAACGCCTGTGATGATATAAATGTACATTTTCGCTCCATTTAGCCAAAAAATCGAACTTTAGTTACGCTCCGAAACATTTCAAAGTCCTAGCGGCGTATTGCCCGCCTCTTAGAACCGATTAGTCGAATATTTTAACAATCTTATTTTTACATTCAGTACGACTGATCCATCGTAAAACGCTATTAAACTAACGCCTGTGATGATATAAATGTACATTTTCGCTCCATTTAGCCAAAAAATCGAACTTTAGTTACGCTCCGAAACATTTCAAAGTCAGGGGGCGTATTGCTTCGCCTCTTAGAACCGATTAGTCGAATATTTTAACAATCTTATTTTTACATTCAGTACGACTGATCCATCGTAAAACGCTATTAAACTAACGCCTGTGATGATATAAATGTACATTTTCGCTCCATTTAGCCAAAAAATCGAACTTTAGTTACGCTCCGAAACATTTCAAAGTCCTAGCGGCGTATTGCTCCGCCTCTTAGAACCGATTAGTCGAATATTTTAACAATCTTATTTTTACATTCAGTACGACTGATCCATCGTAAAACGCTATTAAACTAACGCCTGTGATGATATAAATGTACATTTTCGCTCCATTTAGCCAAAAATCGAACTTTAGTTACGCTCCGAAACATTTCAAAGTCCTAGCGGCGTATTGCTCCGCCTCTTAGAACCGATTAGTCGAATATTTTAACAATCTTATTTTTACATTCTGTACGACTGATCCATCGTAAAACGCTATTAAACTAACGCCTGTGATGATATAAATGTACATTTTCGCTCCATTTAGCCACAAAATCGATCTTTAGTAACGCTCCGAAATATTTCAAAGTCCTAGCGGCGTATTGCTCCGCCTCAAGGAACCGATTAGTCGAATATTTTAACAATCTTATTTTTACATTCTGTACAACTGATCCATCGTAAAACGCTATTAAACTAACGCCTGTGATGATATAAATGTACATTGTCGCTCCATTTATCTAAAAAATCGAACTTTAGTTACGCTCCGAAATATTTCAAAGTCCCAACGGCGTATTGCATCGCCGCTTAGAACCGATTAGTCGAAAATTTTAACAATCTTATTTTTACATTCTGTACGACTGATCCATGGTTAAACGCTATTGTTACGTCGCGAGCGAGTGATATGGCGCGCGACGTACAAAAATAAAAAAAAAATAATAATAATTCTGGATTGATACGCGGATGAGAACGGTATTATCGCTGCCACCTGTCCCAATCGCGCTCGACGATGTTGAGTCGTTAACGATTGGAACAATTTAATAGAATCGAGAATTTATAATAAGATTCCGCATTGATCAATTGAGTTCATCAATGCTCTGGTCCCATACGGGCCCCTCGTGCGAATTTATGCAAAGATGGTTAGCGTGAATGTTAGGAAGGAAGTGTGTTAAACTAAAATGAATTGGAAACTAGTTATGTGTAACAAAAAGAAATATAATTTCAAAAGGTAAAGCATAGACAGTAAATGAAGTGGTTTACAAAAGTTCGAGCTGTTGAAAATATAAGAAAAAAAAAATGCAATTTAAATATATGTTTAACAAGATCGGCGAAAATAGGTTATATTGAAAACTATTGAATCGTAGAACGGAATTTAAAGATGATTCGAGCGGCGATTTCGATGAACAATTAAATAACGTTGAGAGGAAACGGTTCCAAGGGGAAAAACTTCCAGGACACGCGGTTTCAAGATTGCCCGTTTTGCCTCACTATATCCAGATTCGTCGTAGTGGAGAAAATGAAATAAATAACTCACCAAGCTCGTTGTAAAATAATACACGATAATAACTTTGGATATCTTAACGGTTGCTGGTGTAGTCTGGAAATCTGGAAGGCGAAGAAAAGATGCGAACTTTGTCACACGCACTACGCGTTCGCGATCGGCCTTTCGACGGTATTACGATTACGAGAATTTGCGAGATTATTACAAAACGACGCGACGCGGAAAAAGAAAATATATTAAGGAACGGACGATTTAAAAGCACAAGTGAAAAGATAGAAAATGAAAAGTATGAAAAGAGTTTAACGTATTCGTAAAGTCTTTTGCCGCGGAAAACGCGAACTGCAATCTCCCGGCACTCTGCCTTTTTCAAGGACTTTACCGGGCAGCTAATTACAACGATTTTCGCACGACAACTCTTGCTTAACGCGAACACGGGCTCCCCGTCACGTACCTCACGATTTTTCAACGAAGAGTGATTTGCCTCAGTCAAGCGATCGTATCTCAGGGTTCGACCCGCGATCATGGGCCCAAAGTGGGGACATCATTTGGCAAATCAGGATACATGTCGAAGGGGAAGGCCCGCGCGTATTTGTTTCGTCTAGGCGCGTTTCCCGAGTTCTCATCCCTTCTTGACCTTTCTTCCGACTCTATCTTCCGTAAGCTATCTCTTTCTTTTACCCCTCTAACGCTACGCGGATTTCATGCGTCGCAATTCTAAAGTTTCTAGAATGTTCGAAATCTGTACGACTTTACTTGTTTGAATTTATTAATTAAGGAGAGGCTTTTATAGATGATATTTATAAATGATATTTCGGTAACGAAGAACATTTGCCCTTTAATAGATGATTAACTTACTATATTGAATAACTGGTAATGAATAACGCGAAATTTTTCCGTTCTTATTTGTATTCCGGCGGTTTACGGAGAAAGGCAATCGATATTCATAATTATTATCAAATCGCGGATATATGCAAATACGTTACTGCATTTAATCGTTATTTGTTCCGCATACATCAATTTTTAATGATTTTCGTATTTTCTAAACGCTCTACGTTTAACGTTTAGTTCATTGTCGATGTTTATTGCCTTAGTCGAACTTCGCTTGGAACGTTCTTGAACGTCGGTCGACAATTTCAAACCTCAGTGGTTGTCACGCAAACCCTCGCATTCTATAGTCATTCAAACAGTTTCATTCCGTTTCATGCTAGCTGTTTCGATCTTAATTGCATTCATTCTTTGTGAAAGGGTCCGCTGACGCATGCTTCGCAGGTAGGAGAGGTATCTCGCTAGCAGGGTCGAACAAGAATTTTCTTTGAAACGGCGCGATTAGCTGGGAAATTTCCAAATGGGTCGCACTGCTTAACCGCGCGGCGAAGGATGTTTATGATACCTCTCCCTTAACGGTTTTGACTTTCTAAGTTTTGAACTACGCAGTTTCGACTAGGAAGTCGAAAGATTTGTAAAGTGTTAGATCTTGTAGTTTTACAATAAACCAGTTTGATTTTAGCTCGCTCTTGTCGTTCTTTCACACTTAACCGTTCTCTTTGTCGTCTGAATTTCTAACTGATTCTAAGGAGAATCCGTAGTCACACAGGTGAGCTCGAAAAGTTTGGTAGAGTGGGGAGAGCGACGAGAGCGAGCGCCTCGTTAGTGACATTAAATTTCTCGCAGTAAGTGTTACCGATACATCGATAATTAAGATTCCCAACAATATTCTAATGTAGGAGATACAAAAGGAATGTTCTTCTATTTCAAAGACATGAGGGAGTAGGGCGAAATCCATGTTTACAGGTAGACATGTGTCGATGTACAATCTGATACAAATAGAGCGAGCATCGTCGAGACAGACGTTCGGTCACGTTGTTGCTTGGATGCGTATTTGATGGCTCGCTGACACGGTCACGAATTGCTCTTTCTTTATCAAACTGCATTCCGCGTGCTCACCACCACCGCGCGCCGCGGAGCAAAAAGGGTTAATTGCGGTTAAAGCGCATTATCGCCGCGGAGAAAAAGTGTTAATCGCGGTTAAAGCTCGTCTACGGCCGCGATTAAATCGCGTTCACGACGCGGACAAGCAGCTTTTCCGCAACCTATAAAGAGGATGAATCATTGAATATATGGTTATTATACAGACGATATGCGTTTCGCAAAGCAGCCCTTGTCTATCCTTCTTTTCAAATCAGACGAGAGAACAACACGCATGGACGATCGTCGGCGACGACACGGGCCCCTCTTGCCAAATAAGATACGTGGTATAAAATGCGGTCCATCGAACTGCGGTAAAACGAACGTCGTAATCAGTCTGATCGAGAGCTCAAACGGTGTAAGATTCAATAATGTATATGTATACTCAAAATCATTGCAACAACCAAAGTACAATTACCTCGCACGAATTTTGACAAATGTTCCTGAAATCGGATACTTTTCATTTTCTAATAACGCCGAAGTCGTGCCACCGAACGAGGCGCTGCCCGATTCGGTGTTTATATTCGATGACGTTGCGTGCGACAAGCAAGACGTGATAAGAGAATATTTCGCTATGGGTAGGCACTCGCGCGTGGACTGTTTTTATCTCTGTCAGACTTACGCGAGAATATCGAAAACCTAATTCGCGACAATGCCAACCTTTTGATTATGTTCAAACAAAATGGCACCAATCTACAGCACATTTATAATGATCATGTAAATACAGACATGTCGTACGAAAACTTTTGTAAATTGTGTGCAGAGTGCTGGGAACAGAAATATGGTTTCGTAATAATCGACAAGGACAGCTTGATGGAACGTGGCCGTTACAGAAAAGGATTTAACGAATTTGCCGTTATCTGAAACATTTAGTCCTTCGGTAGAACGCATAGCGAGTAGACGTCTTCTCTTTGCAATGGATAATAGTAATATTAAAGTATCGAGTAAGGTTGCGAATGCTATAGCTAAAACAAGCGATGCTATACGCAAAACACGCAGAGCTCTCAAATCGGACAGCATCGACGAGGATACAGTTATCGAAAAACGATTGAAACCCGTGGTAGAACCGCTGGAACGAATTATCGAGAATATGTCAGCGGAATCGCCACATTCAGCCACGATCGATATAAAATCCGAGTCGACATTCCCAACTTTGAATATTAAAGAATCGCAAAAATTGACGTCAACTCCTTTTCTTAACCCTCAAAGCGCACAAACTGCAGGAGCACGCATTTATTCCGAACCTGGCACATCTTCGAGTGAACAGACGGTGGATGTGACGAAAGATCGTCCCGATTTTTATCCGACTTCGAAAAGGAGGAGGATACTTGCGACGACAGCCGTGGATCGGCATCGCGTATCGCGGGCCCCACCACGGCGGCATCCCCTCTCCCGTGCGATTAGACTATAAGTAGGACCGATCGATGCGTTGATCGATGAGTTGCCTCGGTGCTTCGGCCCCGAGGGGACCTCCTAGGAGGTACGGACCGGAGCACCAGAGCTCTCGACGCCATGGTTTCCTGGCGAAGAGATCTCTGGCCAACGGGCCGTAGCATCGCACTACGCTACGACCTGGCAGCTCCCGTAGGTCCAGCGGCCGTAGGCGCCTAGCCTTGTCAGTCCCGTGGTTGACCCGGGGTGACCAAGCTAGTGCGCGTTCATAATCTCTGCTGGTGCTTCCGTGGGGATTCCGAACGCTAGCCTACACGGCACCGCATTCTGCCTTTGGCAGCCGATTCCGTCCAGCTTCGTGGCGCTACCCAGGCTGGCCAGGATTGGTCGTCGTCTCGTTCGCTGTTCGGTTCTACCTCGGCGTACGAGAAGTCGAGCCGCGTGAGGCAAGCGGGCGACAACTCCACCGCAGCGCGAAACACCGCAGCGCGAAACACCGCAGCGCGATTGAATAAAACACCGTCGGCCCAATCGGGTCATTCCTTTCCCGACTCTTGCGTCCGTTTTCCCGGCATTCGATAGTGCCTCGTCGCCTTCGCTAAATTGTTCGCGTTCGCGCTCCGCTTACGCTCGCGCTCCGGGTACACCAGCGTGCGTCCGTTTAGTTGGTAAGAGCGTTAGATATAAGTTCCGCGTGATTTCTGTGACGGACCGGGTTCCGACCGTAGTACACAAGACCTGTACATTAGTTTTAAGACAAACGGCTCCACGCGTCTAACCACCAGATGATATTTTGATTGTAGTATCCGAGGCCGGAGACCACGGCCCGACCCCCGGCTCGGCGAGGTTAGGACCGCCACGCTGCATACCCAGTCTTCAGTAGGTTTTATCTTTTCTTGAATAAATTTATATTTTTCTAGCATAACACCGCCTCGTTATTTACCGACCTGTTCCCTTGCGAACCCTGGCACGGGGAAACCGACCGCGGTGCGCAACGCCGTGCGCACCGAACCGACCAACCCCGTTACATACTCAATTCGATCAGTATAACCAATCGGAATGAAATCTTTTGCGTTTTGTAGGATATGTCTTCCGATTGGTCCAGTTATAAAAACATTTTGCATTTTTTTATTCCGAACGGTTTTCATTATTGCAAAATATGTTCTGGTTCAAGGAATACACCGATTGCGATGAAAGTTTTCACATTTCATAGAGCATTCGACGATGATTCCATTTCCCAAAATTTATGTAACTTCTTATTGTTAACAACTATTGTTATTATAATAAAAAGCCTATTCTTTAGGGTTAGCCTCCAAGGAATATACCGATCGCGATTTTTCAAAGTTGTCCCTGCAAGTAAACTTCGTCAGTTTCTTTACCAATTGGTTGCTAATAGGGTATCCTTCAAATACTGCTTGTTCCACTAAAAAGTGTGAAATAAAATAATTTTTAACAAAAAAAAATCCGACTTCGAAATGCACTAAATAGTATAAAATAATTTCTATTTCATTTATATCTGTATTCCACAGCTATTAATACAATCTACTTAATCGTTAAATAGGATACTAAATATATTTCAACCGTTTCGGAGGCGGCGCAAAATTAACCATATAATTTTTTCTTTGAAAAATAATAGGAATTTCATTATATCGTGTATCGTCACCATATCATCATCGCTTATCAATTATCGTACGTAATATATTTCTGCCCACCATTTATATGATCGCAAAGTATAATAAGAAGCAAGCTGGAGAGGGGAATAACACACGTCATTAAAAATCTCTCTAGACCTAGTGAGCTGCGCGAATTAAGTATGGTCTGTCGCGAAATGCAGTATACATGTACGTCAGGAGTGCTGCCAATTTCTCATACAATCATTACAATTACAAATGTTTTCAGCCGGACCTATAATTTTTCTCTTACGACTTATTAATTACCAAGTTTGCCACACCGCAATCAAATCGTTATTGGCAGGATCGTATAGTCAGGTACTTTTAATTTTGCGCCGCCTCCGAAAAGGTTGAAATATATTTAGTATCCTATTTAACGATTAAGTAGATTGTATTAATAGCTGTGGAATACAGATATAAATGAAATGGAAATTGTTTTATACTTTTTAGTGCATTTCGAAGTCGGATTTTTTTTTTGTTAAAAATTATTTTATCTTTTACCAACCTGGGCCCATAACCTGTTAAAGTCTGAGCACAAAACCAGCAGATATTTCCTATTTGCTTAGTTACAGGATTCAATAACCATCCATTTAGTGTAATTATATATATATATATATATATATATTTAGTCTGTTACAAGTTTCGCTACATATACAGCACGTGGCACACTCCATATACTTACTGAACTGAGATAGAGTATAAAGGGCACACTCTCTTAAGAGACATACTGCAAACTTCACATATCATCATACTTGTACATACACACACACATACATACTGTTATGCGTTGACTAATCTCAACAGTTTTTTGTTAAAAATTATTTTATTTCAAACTTTTTAGTGGAACCAGTTGTACTCGTAAGATAGTGTAAGCTGATTTTGGGTTTCTATTGCTTAGCTAATAACCATAAACCGAAAAAAATGAACCGAATTTAAATGGTTAATAAACAACAAATTTCATAAATTATTGCGAGTGTGATCATCGCAGATATACAGGGTGTCACGCGACTACCTCGACAGCCGAAGAGGGATGATTGCGAAGGTGATTCTAAACAACTTTTTCCTTTGCCAAAATGTTGGTTCGTTTTTGAGTTATTAACAAAAGACACCGACCAATCCGAGCGCGTACTGCGCGCCGGCTCAGGGACTGCAATGTCGGCTATGAAAACCGGGCCTGACGTAGGTCGCGAAAGTTTCATTTAAATTGTTATCAAACTTTTCATCATTAACGTAGCCTCCAATTCAAACGTTTATTAATTATTCCACTTCAAACATTTTTATTTGTTGTTTAGAATCCTTAGAATTTCCTTTTTTACATTATGACAGGCGACAAGAGATTAGATTCCGTATTCATTCAAAACAACGACTACAAATGTTCTACCAGTTCAGTTTTTTTATTGTGTTATGCCAACGGTGTGTCAAGCCGTTCGTTCGTGACATACGTCTGGCCCGATTTTCGTACCCGATATTGCAGTCCCTGGGACCGTGCGCTATACGCGCTCGGATTGGTCGGTGTTCTTTGTTATTAACTCGAAAACCAAGCCTTAACCAACATTTTGGCAAAGGAAAATGTTGTTTAGAATCGCCTTAGCAATCATCCCTCTTCGGCTGTCGAGGTAGTCGCGTGACAGCCTGTATATCCTACTAAATAGGAAAGGTTTCATCGCAATCGGTACAATCCCTGCAGCATAAACGCCGGAAGATATAAATGAAGTATTACGTTTTTTGTGATAAAAGTCGTCAGGAATGAGAAAATACAAAAATTGTTTTGCGGGACCAATCGGGAGATATACTCCACAAGATGCAAATGGTTTCCTTCCGATTGGTCCATCCGTCTCGACATAATCGGTGAACATACATTTAAAAAAATATATATATATACATATACACATCGAATTGAGTATCCTCCTCCTTTTCGAAGTCGGATAAAAATAGATCGTAATGGCGTGATACAAACCTGTCACAAATATAAGTTTTACTTTTATGTGCACTGAGCTGGTTTGAAACAAGCCGAGAAAGATTTTTAATCCATGCAAAGTGACGCACATTACGGTTGGGCGTTCAAATATCAGCAGGTTAACGTGACAAAATCTTTTGTTGGTGGTAAGTTGGAGCGGAACACACCTTTTCACATTCAAGTCCTAGAAATAAACGTTTATCGAAACATCGTTTTGGCGCTGAAATTTTGGTAATTGATTAAGGGTTATTGGAAATGCGATGCCCTCCAAATTTGAAACGGTATCATAGTTGGGATACGATGATGGTTGATTTGCATTCACATGGACGGGATATAATGCTGCAACTATCGATCTGACAAAACACGTATCATCGTCAAGTGTCACATTTACTACCGCTTTTTTGCCCTTGATTGCTTTTGGTATGTCGGTGTAACAACTAGCGTGCATTGGATTGCATTTATTGATATTTAACATCAAATGTAGAGTTTTCGATATCGCCCAACCACTGTCCCGTTCCTGAAATTCTTCCATCAGTGTTAAAGTTGAGTTCACAACGTATTTGTCATACCAATCGTTCAAGTTTGATGTAGAAAATAATTATTTATTTCTCACACTGAAACTTTTCACATCACTTTTATTATTAGCGGTAAACTCCCCATACAACACCGTATTCATTTTTATGAATGACTGATTTTGGAAAATTTCCGCTAGACGTTGGAATACTATTTTTCTTGCATCTTCCAAAAACTTTCGTGGTTCAATATGCTCGGTATTGATTATAATTCCTGTAGTTATCCGGTTGTGCAAAGCTAGTTCTACATCCTCCCAGATAAGAGATGAAGATAATGCATGTGATTTAGCATCTGTTCTCCCTTGACCTTCGCCTATTTTTACAATCCGTGTAACTCTGCTCTTAACGATTTAAATCTCGCTATCCTGGCTGTTAAACTATTTTTCAAACCAGTTGATAAGTCCTTTTCTTTAAATCAATGCATTGATTGCATTGCACCAGACATGTTACTACTTATGGCCGCAATACATCGGGGTAAAAGTTGTTCTATACATGCAAGTTCGTTCAGTAATATTGCCTTTTGACCACTAGGATAATCATTGTCACGATGCAATGTCCTACGCAAGGCGTCGATACTTTCTTTGTGTGCTTCTATATCTCGCCGTCCTTCTACTGATAAATCGCCCCCCATTTGTAATCGATCGTCTATCAATTCGATGCATTGGTCACATTGCATCAAGCATTCACAACACTCATCTTTGGTATTGATGTTTATTACCCGTTGCGCCAATAATTCGGCAATGCATTCGAGTTCACAAACGCGTTAAGTATTCATGCACTTCTGATTATCAAACTACATATGACACTATCATTTTCACTTTAATAATGATTAAAGTCTCGATCTCATACATATAGAAAAAGGTTCAATCTGTGCTAAAGATGATAGCACCCACACATACACGAATTGCAGTGTCAGATTTACTGCGTCAACATAAAAACTGCAAAAAATAGTTGAAGGTTATGGGGACGTCATTGATGACGGTGTTTAATTACAGTTCAATATTGCAGCGTCAGATTAGCTGCGCCAGCAAAAACCTGATTTCCAAGACGTAGAAAAAATTCGGTTTAAGGTGGGAGGGGTCTTGTGTCGTCTTCCGATAAGAAGAAATAGTTCAAGGTCATGGGGGTGGGGGTCTCATAGGTGTCAAATTTCACATGGGTGTCATATTTCTGCTAACGGTGACGCCAAAAATAGTTCAAGGTCAAAAGGGTGCTAGGCCGGTTCTAATTCACTTGCGTCAGCATTTTTTTGCTGCCTCAGCAGAAATATGATCAGCCAACCCCACCTTGAACTGAAATTTGACACCTTCGGGGGGGGGGGGTATCATATTTCTGCAGAGGGGGTCAAATTTCTGCTGAGTCAGAAAAAAAATATGCTGACGCAAGTGAACTAGAACCGGCCTAGCCCCACTACTGATCCGTAACTTCGGAATAAAGATTGGCTCTGAGGAGCGGGGCGTGTCTGGCTTGGTCGGGAAGCAGGTCTGGCTGACGTGCCGGGCCTGGGCGAGGTGAACGGTTGGCCAATTCGGTCGCGTCCCGGGATCCGAGCTCGGTCCCATGTCTTGGTCTCCCGCGGATTTTCCTTGCTGCGAGGCTTCCGTGGCGGTTACGCCGTCGTGGTCGCTTCTTCTGCCGCCATTCGACGCTTAGCTCAGAACTGGCACGGCCTAGGGGAACTCGACTGTATAATTAAAACAAGGCATTGCGATGGCCCTCACGGGTGATGACGCAATGTGATTTCTGCCCAGTGCTCTGAATGTCAACGTGAAGAAATTCAAAAACGCGCGGGTGAACCGCGGGAGTAACTATGACTCTCTTGAGCGGGTAAACGGTAGGCCACACACTGTTTAGCCCTAAAACTGCCAATGGAGCTGCCCAATCCCACAACTGTGGGTAACGGATGCCGTCGGTAGTAATAAGGTGTGGTAGATGTCCACGTAAGTGGCATCGGCGGTAACCCATCAAACGCGACCGGGGAAGTCCGGTTCACATGGGAACGTTAAACGTGCTGTGGGTAAGCGGTGGAGCCGTCGTTTGAGGTGTTACGTCCCACCTGACGGGTGGTTCTTACTCTGCTACTCTGATCTTTGGGTTCTGCCGATTTAAACGCTAAAGCGTATCTTGACCTTCCTTGCGGATAATAAAGGATGCAGGATAGGGCGTTTAGTAATTGTTGATACGCGTATGGGTTTTCAATAATATATATATTCTCGTTTGTCGTTACATACCCTTCGGTGACTTCAGGTGTTGTACGTCACTCGTTCGTTCTTGTATTCACTCACAGTTCATTCACTCGAGAGGTCTCGTTTTACGCTATGTTCGCGGTTCGGACGTTACACTAGACTCGCGGCGCGTGGCTACGACTCGACCTTGGAGATACAAGCGGTTGGTGGTGGTCCTGCACAGCACACGGGTGCACTCCTGGACTTGGTCCAATTATGAATCTGCTATCTCAGATTGCGGCGATACACTCGTGTTGAACCGTCGGCCGAGCACGTCGTTGATGATCTTCCTGGTTTCGAGTAGCCTTGTACGCGAATCTACTGTGTGTCGCGAACGGACAGAACTTCGGTCCTTGCTTTACGCTATCACGGAACTGGCGTACTTGCGTTGCACCGATAACTTATACTCCCAAAAGGGGAGTAGGTCACGCTCTTTGCTTGCGAAAACCTGCAAGCAAAGGGTTTTCGCCATCGCATTCCGCAAGCTCCCTGATTTCGTATCGCGGTCGTCGCTAAGCGAGAAAACGCTGATGGTTTGCGGATTCCAGAGCAAGACCTCTTTGGAATGGCGAAAGACGAAAATGGGTTATAGCTAGGGACGTAACAGAGGTGTCGGGGCTTTACCCTAGTATCCGAGACGAGTCTCCAGGGCAGGCCACACGCCGCTTACTCCTAAAACCATCGGTGGAGCTACACAATCCCACTTCTATGGGCAACAGATGCCGCCGGTGGAAAAGAGGCGTGGTAGATGATTCACGTAGGTGGACATCGACGGTTACCCATCAAACGTGGTTGGAGAAGTCCGACCGACATGGGTGCTACGGGAAGAGTGGAGCTCCACTGGTCCAGGCTGCCAGTGACCCAAATGGTGTCGGCTTCGTAGTTGGCAGTATTCAGTAGATAGGGGCAGTAAAGACAAGGTGCGTTCATGCGCGCATCGGGTCTTATCGGGGGGGGGGGGGGGGGTACTTGCATCCTATCCCGGCCGTCGGTATGTAGCCATCGAAGGGTCCTCTGACTCAACAGGCTACAGCCTCAGTTCGGCGCTCAGGGGATCAGCGACGGTTCTCATCGCCCTCTCAGATGCGCCGTCTGGGGTTTACCGGCGGTCCCTGCTACCTGGGGATTCAGGTATAATGAGATGTTCATGGGCGGTGCGTGAGCTTCCTACGTCTGAAGGATGGGATTGCCCGGGTGTACGTAGCCTTCGGGAATGGGCACTGTAAGCCGGAAATGGCCGGTTTCCATCCTGATTCTAGCGTAATAAGCGCATCGCGTACCGCAGCCGATACCCCTCGGGGCGTGAAAATGTCTTGGGGGGTCTAACCGACCCCCCAAACCCCCCGGTGGCGGTTGTTCCTATGACTCTCTTAAGACTTCCTCATCGCTCCCACACGGTGCCTTCCCTACGGCTCAGCGGCCCAGTTGTAGCCAACTGGACGTTGCCCAGCTCCCACCTCGTGAAGGTGCGGAGAGATCGGGAGCCACCTTACATCGTGTGGCACCGTGGGGGTGCCAAGGTTGCCCGTTAGAGTTAAAGTTACAGGGACGGTGAAGCGTAACACAGGCCTCTGGCCCTTCAGTCTCTCCCGTCCAAGTCGCATGACCTACCTCCTCGGGGTACCCGCCGGTAACATGGCTGCGATTCGCAGAGGATTACTTGCGCAAGCTCTGCGAACCGCGGCCTTGGCTAAACGAAGTGCGACGTCTTATCAGGTCACTTGGAGCGAACCTGGAAATCAGGGAAACCAGTAGATTGTTTATCAAACCTGTCGGTAAACTACCGTTAACAAATGCAATCTGTGAATATTTGAATACCGCGTACATCAGCACAGTAAGTACTTTTCGTTCCAACTAAGTGACTTACGTTGACGACTTGGATTATCCCTGGCTATGATTATCAAACTGACTGAGTTATTTGCACAGAAATATAGCATTTTCTTCTTCTTTATGGATACAGACAACGAAGATGAAGCCTCGGACTCGGAGCTACCTGGTCCCGGGAGCTCCGTGACGGTTTTTACCGTTAGACAGGGAACCATAGATGACAACTTGGCTACCAACGTGGACAATGAGATGAATTGCGGAACCTATTAAAATATACACGCCATTCGACAGGGATATTGGATGTTTCATATGTACGAGAAAAGGCCTACGTTTGCGATTGAGTACGCTCAGAAAGCTGGATGATCACATGAAGACGCACCACCTAGAATCTAATGTTGTATGGTGCTGCAAAGATTGCAGCAGAAACTTTGAAAAACTACATGGGTGGGAATGTCAATATAGCAAATGCAAAGATTCAGATACGCCTGATACACATTCCAAACCATTCCAATGTGAAGCCTGTCCCTCAAACTTTGAGACACAAAGAGGGCTTTCAGCTCATGAAAGACATGTGCATCCTAACATCCGTAATATAAAAAGACAAATAGTACAAATCCCGGAAAATAAGCAGAGGAAGAGACGCACGGATCGGCAAACCTGGACAGTAGAAGAAACAGAGAGGCTAAAAAAACTGGACGCCTGTTTCCGTAATCATAGGTACCAGAATGTAGAAATAAGAACGCTCTTACCGCATAGGTCACTTAAACAAATAAGTGACAAAAGAAGGGACTTAGAAAGAGCAGCAATAGGAGCTCAAAGAATGCCCCAGACCAGCATCCCAGAAGATCCCGACGAAGAAGCAACGAAACTGCAATCTGAAAATGAATCAGAGGGTGAGATATTTGTAGATGCATCAGATAAAATAATTATCAACAATAACTTATTAACAGATGACCTACCTGAGGAAACCGATGAAGACAAATGGTTAGAACAGCTAAGACAAAAAATAGAAGAACATGTTACGAGCCGGAGGGGGCGGCTGCGTAGCCGGGGCTTAATTTAGGTAAATGGTAATTGTTAATGGCTTGACCAGTGTTGTTATTAACACTGGGAGCCTAAGGAAGTAGACGTGGAGACGAACCTACGTATGGCTAACGTAGGGAGCTCCAGGAGGTTGGCTATGGTGGACGAACCTACGTATGGCTAACGTAGGGAGCCACAGGAAAGGTGTAGAGTGGAGGACGAACCTACGTATGGCTAACGTAGGGAGCCGCAGGAAGCGTTAGTATTAGGTCTCGTAACTTGATTGATGTACCTCGAGCGGTAAAGGTACACCTTAGTGGGTTTCTGGACAGTAAATATAATTGTACAATAGTATGTAAATTAAACTAGTATGAGTTTATTCTCTATTCCGGACCTTACAATTGTTGTGTGTAATTGTCGCGGTATTCAATGAATTGAACTCTAGGTTGCACGTTTGAAATGAGTTGAATAAATAAAGTTTAGTTTCGATTCCGCGAAGCAAGAATCTAATCCTTCTCGGTTTTCATGAACACGAGCAAACGGGGGCGGATTACAACGATTATAATAATGCTTAACAGCCGACAACGTACTGTATAGTTACTGTGAGTGCTTGAAAAGGGACTTGAATACCCGATCTCGCAGAGTTTCCTCGTTGCAGAGATTATCCGAAAAAGAACGTACTGACGTGTATCGAACTGATTCTAGACTCCAACTAGACCCGAGGTGCTCTTGTCGCCACCCTTTTTATACTCAAAAACTAGAGTAAAAAGGGTGGTGGGGACTGACTCTACGTGACCCGTAGGACCGCGCCCTTGCTTTGCGTTGGTCTCGAATTTTCTAGAAGACGGTTGGTGTCGGGTGCACACATCCGATTCCATATAAGGAAATTTCTTGAGAAGGGTTTGTAACACCATATAAGGAAATTTCCAAGACGGATACGTAACATCTCCCCTCTAAGATGAAACATCGTTTGTTACGATGCTTTCACCATTCGGAGTCGGATGAGTACACCAAAATTGCCAAATGATTCTATTACTTTTGAACTGAACTATTGCGATGTGTGGTGTGCGTGTATGTAATTGTGTATATGTGGGGACTTAGCTTAGGGAGTCTTTGATTGATGGCCACCGTTGCTGGTTGATCGGTTGGATGCTGGTCCTTGGAGTGGCTGGTCCCATGTTGGTGGAGGGGTGCCTGGGCGCAGTTTCCTGCGTTTCTTCAGGCTGTCACCCGGCGTCCAGGTTGTGATGTTGTCATCGGTGATCTGGGCCAGGAGCAACCCATTCTCCCAGATGTAGGACACCGCAGGTTGTCGGTTCTCCTTTCCCCGTTGCGATGCCATTGAGGTTCCCTGGTCGATTGCCTTTGGGTCTCGTGTCTGGCTGGCACGTCCAAGGTTGAACTTGCCGCTGCCTGGCTGGAAAGGTCCCTGTGACCTTATAATGGACCCGGTGCGGTACTCCTTGAGCCAACTACCCATTTGTCCCGTTTGTATTGCGATCGTCCTTTGGCCTTCACCCTGCTCCGTTTGCTGGTATCTCGATTCCATGCTGGATCCTTACGTTATGGAAGAGTGGAGTTGTCTCCGCTCTTCTTATACCTAGATCCTGTTTATATTATAGTAGTGGACATTCGTGCAATAGGCTTGTTTATGTTTTGGACAACCACTGAAGGAGCTCTCGGTGGCTGCATATTGGTTGTGGTAGCATCTGTATCCTCTAAACTTCTGTTTCTTAGGTAACTATTCTCCATTCCTTCAGGAGCAGGGCTAGGTTGGTATTTGAACTTGAGATATAACAGGACTAAACAGAGTACAGCGATAATGATTAGTAAGATTGCAACACTCCCACCCGCGTAAGCTCCTACGCGTATCTGGTTCCTGGTTTTGTGGTGTTCTGCAAGAGTCCGTGCCTTTTCTTCTAGCTGCATTAGCGAAATGGTCGCCTCGTTTTTTGGCCAATTGTTGGTAGGTTGCGCTTGCGAAATGTTTGAATTGGTTAACTGCTTGATTGCCTCCACGTGGTGATCACCAAAATCCGGCAAAATTCTTGTTATATCTAAAGATATTGTCGGTGCGTAAGTGAATTCTTCTGTCGATTCGATTGTATCCAATGCCCGAATTCTTATTGAATCCGTTATTGCAGTACAGCCTGGTTTTAATTTCAAGATCCCTGTTCCCTGAATGTATTGTGAACCAGCTGACCGGTCCCTACAGTAGAAATATATCTTTTTCCCTTCCTTCACATAGAACAACCAATCTTGCTTATATAATAGTGGTTGCCAAAGATCCTTGAAGGTTGGCGTCAGGCGGACGTCGCACATGTTCCAGCTGTCCATGGTTGTCTGGCTCAAGAGCTCCGTCTCACAGGTTGGTTTGTTCCTCAGATAAGCTATTGGAATCGTAGCTTGACAGATGTAGTGTCCGTGGAGGTTGTAGCATTGTCGGATATATTCTTCGTCGGGAGTGACATATGTTATGCCGTTCATAGCTACGGCGAGGTATGGGGTGCTAGGTTTGATAAAAACAGTTAACGTTGTTGTACCCTTTACCTGGGTTATTGGGCTCGAATGTACTTTATACAGGTCGTAAACTGTAGTATCCAGTAGAGGGACGATGAGTTCAAATAGTATTCTTCCTTTGGTATACGTTACATGAAATTTCGCAATTCCGCTGAATTGTTCCGAAAGTATTTCTGTAGGTGTCAGGGGAAATTCATAAGTGGTAGAATCCATTATTTTCCTGGCTGCATCTAGTAGCTGTTGTGGCGACAAAATTGCCGGATGAAGAGTCCCTTGTTTAGCAAAAAGAATAGCATCTATGATGATGATCAGGCTTGAGTGATATTCCTGAATGGCTTTGTCCAGTTGGTCAGTCCACCCTAACAAGAGGTTCCTGATCTCCATTCCTTTGATTTCAGTCTGAGTTTTATGTAATTCTTTCCCCAGAGTGATAACCTCATTCATTATAAAGTGAGCTTCTAACGTTGTGTTTAGGAGTTGTGCGTGGAGGTTGTCGAATTCAGAACGCATGATGTAAGTTTGATTGGCTATTATTTCGGCCATCTGTCCTTGACCGGTGTATAATTTATCCAATTCTTGGTTGTAATAGTGAGCATCGTCTTCTGTGAGGGTCCCAAACAGTACCTTGCTAATTGTTCCAATGAAAGAAAGAGGAGCGCTTCTTCTGATTCTAATCCTGTGGTATTGTTCCTTGGGGATGTCTCCCGTAAAAGCCTTCAAGAGATCGCTGTATCTGTCTGTCTGCGCCAGCTTGTCCCGCAATTGTTGTCCATACAGTTGGCTTGGGCAATTGGTGAAGTTATGATCCTTGCAAATCATTTCAATCTGGTGCAGGTGTTCGTCCAGCATTGGGCGGTGTCGAAGATAGTTTTTGATTTCTATTGAGGTAACCAAACGCCATTGAATATGGTAGATCTTCAGAGGTGGTAATTTTTCAAAGTACAATCCCGTGTTCCGTTCAAATGTCGTTATTCCAACGTCATCTGATGCGTCCAAATTCATCGCCAACCCGATGAACAGCAGTAGCGTGGTAATTCGATCCATGATTGTTATCTGCAAGGATAGAGGTTGTGTTATTCGGAATATGCGATTTTGAGTTTATCTTGATGTTTAGTGATGATTTTATTATTTTCTGCTTTTAAAACGACATTGTTTAAATCGGTTACGTCTATTATTTCATATGGCCCGACATAATGGGGATCTAATTTGCTTCTTGGTTCCTTTAATACGTAAGCTGAGTCTCCAATTTTGAATTGAACTGGTCTTGCGTGTCTATCGTAATATCGTTTGGATCGTTCCTTTGCGGTGTTTAAATTATCTGCTGCTATGTTGCGGGTTTCAGTCAGTCTTGTGATTAGATGAGTGAGGTAAGTTCCATAAGTATCCAATTCTTCTCCTTCTGGAAAAGAACTTGGTTGTCGGGCTGGTTTTCCAAAGATCAGCTCGTGCGGGGTGAAATTGGTAGCTTCGTGAACTGACGTGTTGTAGGATAGCGTTGCGAAAGGTAGGTACAGGTCCCAGTCCTCGTATGAATCCATGTAATGTTTTAAGTATTCTATAAGTACGATATGACTTCTCTCCAGAGAACCATTGGTTTGTGGTCTGTAACCTGAAGTAGTAACTTGTTTCATTTTGAAAATTTCTGCCAAGTGCGTCATGACTTTTCCCATAAAGCTTGTTCCTCTATCCGTTAAAATTTCACGAGGTGTTCCGAAAATTGAAATGAAATGTCTCGCGAACGCATCAGCTATGGTTGTAGCTTTGATGTTTGGTAGTGCAACGGCTATGCAATATTTGGTCAAGTTATCCTGCATGGTTAAGATGTGGCGGTTTCCCCCAGAAGTCTCAGGGAGTGGTCCAACAGTGTCTAGAGCGATTTTATCAAACGCTTCCAATGGTGTGTCTGTGATTAGCATCGGTTGTCGAGTTTTCGCTCTTACTAACTTCTGTTCCTGACAGCTTTTGCATTTCCTGATGAACTCTTGAATATCATTTCTCATTCCTGGCCATGAATATTTTGCTCTTATACGTTTGTAGGTTTTTGTTACTCCTTTATGTCCTCCTAATAAACTGCTATGGGCTTCCTCTATTATTTGTTTTCGGATGTTTTCAGATGGTAACCTTATTGTTCCCAGGCATAGGGTAATCTCTATGCTGGTATCTTTAAATACTTTATTAATCAGGGCTTGATATCTCTGAATGGTAGGTCGATCCTGCTTCCTGGTTATAGTCAGTCGAATATTTGTTGTCCTGGTTTCTCTGAGAGCGGTTCTCAAGTTTTGCAGTGCCGAAACGACGTCTTCTTCTTTGATTTCTTCCCAAAAATTCCGTGTAACAAAAACGGTAAAGATTTGAAATTCTTGCCTGGATGTGGTAATGACTTGTCCTTTCTTTGGATTATTGTTGCAGAGGTCCTCCTTTCCGAGATAGCCAACATCGACAAGCATTCTTCCTCCAGGATCAATTAGTTGGCAATCTGCGGATGTCAAGTGTGCGTAGTTTCCCTTTGAGGTGATGAGCGTTTCTTCGCAATTTATTATTTTACAGCGGCCGTGATCATCTTGTTCTTCTTCCGATGATGAGTCTTCTGGGTGTGATGATAATGAGTCCGCTGCTGATTCATAGCAGATGGGCAGAGTATTACTAAAGTGCATTGGAGTGCTTTCTTGAATTTGTGTACCCGGTGGAGTCTGCGGTCTGGCAGGTTGTAGGGGTGGTTGTAAACCTTGGACATCTGGTCCGTCTGTTGGTGGTGTAGGAGGGTCAGGTAGTTCCACGACAGTAGACGCAGGCCTTATGGTAGTCTGACTGTTTTCCTCTTCGTCGAAAGATATTAAATCTTCAGTATTTTGTGGAGTCTCGGAAGTGGTTGGACTTGGTATGAAATGACCAGCGGTTTGAGTGGAATGCGCTATTGGCATAAATGGAGAGGTTAGGTTGATATCATCCCCTAGTTCCAACAGATTTTGTGAAGGGGTAGGTAATGGTGATTTTATGATTGGTGTGATCCTGTCGGTTGGATCTTGATGTATTTTCCTTCTTCTAATTGATCGGGGTTGAGGCGTGATTGTCGCTTCATCAGAACTGCTGGTATCTTCCGTGTATGTTGGTCTTTTCTCCCGATCTCGTCGCAATTCATGGATGCGTCGACCAATGGTATCCGGCTGAGGGTCCGGGTTTGGTATTGGCACTTTGAACTCCTTGTCTTCTCGTGGAATCAAAGGGAGACAGACTGTAGGAGGGTTCCGGGATAAAGCGTCTGCGTTTTTGTTTATTTTCCCAGGCTTGTGAATAACATCGTACTCGTACTCTAAGAGTCTTAATTTCCATTTTACTAGCCGTGAAGTGGGGTCTTTAACTGAATGTAACCAAACCAGCGGTCGATGATCCGTGACAAGTGTAAATCTTCGTCCGAAGACATATGGTCGGAAATACTGTACTGCGTATACCATGGCTAGACACTCCTTTTCCGTTGCTGAATAATTTCTTTCGGCTGGATTCAAACTTCGAGAAGCGTATGCAATTGGTAAGTCTCGTCCAATTTCCCCTTGGCTTAAAACTGCCCCAATCGCATGATCCGAAGCATCCGTCGTGATAACAAATGGTCGTTCAAAATCTGGATATTGTAATATTGGTTGTGTACAGAGTTCTTTACACAATAGTTCAAAACTCCCTTGTTGTTCTTCAGTCCATTGGAAAGGGGTTCCTTTTCCCAACAGCTGAACTAGTGGTTTTGCCTTTAGAGAGTAATCCTTGATGAATCGGCGATAGTATCCCGTCAGTCCCAGAAACTGTTGCACATTCTTCTGTGTTTTTGGAATCGGAAAGTTTTTTACGGCGTGAAGTTTCCTAGGATCTGGTTTAACCCCGTCAGCAGACAAAATGTGTCCCAGATAGGCAACCTCTTTGCGTAGGAATTCGCATTTATTAGTCTGTAGAGTAAGTCCATATTCCCTGAGGCGATCGAATAGTTTTTTAACTTTAATTTCGTGTTCACGCAGCGATGAAGAAAAAACAATCATATCATCTATGAACACAAGTACGTTTTCCAGGCCTGATGTTACCCGGTTCATGACGCGTTGGAATGTCGGTGGTGCGTTCTTCAAACCAAAAGGCATACGCACAAACTCGAAATGTCCATGTGGGGTTGTAAACGCGGTCTTCTGTCTGTCCTTTGGGTTCATTTCAATCTGATGAAATCCATTTGCCAAATCAAATATTGAGAAGTATTTTGCTCCGCCTACCTTGTCTAGTATTTCTGGAATATTAGGTAATGGAAACTTGTCGCCTGTTGTTTTTTCGTTTAATGCACGAAAGTCGATTACCATTCGCCAACGTTTGTTACCATCGGCGTCCGGTTTCTTCGGTACAATCCATAAAGGAGAATTGTATGGTGAGGTGGATGGTCTAATAATACCCTGCGATAGCAGAGCTCCAACCTGTCGTTGTATCTCCTCCTGATGTACTGGTGGGTACCGATACTGTCTAGTATTAATCGGAATGTCGTCTGTTGTGTAAATGGAGTGATGAAAATTTGGAACCTTGCCCAGGTTATCTCCAGGTAGGAAGAATCTATCAGAAAATTCCCTGACAATTTTGAACACATGTTGTCGTTCTTCAGAGTTTAGATGATCGGTCCTTAAAAGATCTTGGATACGTGTAGTTCTGTCTTCCTTTGTTTCCTTTGCTAGATACGAAGGAATAGGATCGTCATCTGATGAGTCAAAAATCTCATACGGATGTATGCGTTGTGGTTCAATGTCGATTTCGATTTCGTCTTCTCCGGTGTTTGTGGCTAGGACATAGCAAATTCCATAATGATTGCAGACTGCTGCTTCTCCAATGTAGACCTGTTCAGGAGTCTTGATTCGTGCTAGGTACCCTTCCATAACCTCCGGATTTGCGACTGGAACTGCAATTTGGAGAGCTGTGCGTCCTGGTAATCTATGTTTAATTGGCAATACTGGATGCAGTTCCATCTCCTCAGCGTTACTGAAGAATATAGGTTTAATAGGTTGGTTACGAGTTACCAAGGTTTTATGGTAATAGGAAATTTCAGCCCCTTCCTGTAATAAAAAAGGGCTTCCTATGAGTCCATCAGCGGAAATAGGCAAGTCCTCTACTACGTAAAATTCCGTAGCAGATCCATTAATTTGCAAACTGGTAGTTCCCAAGGTTCGGATCGTAGATGATGCGAGCCCAGCGATTTTAAGACCTTCCTTCGATGTGATTCCGGCCTTTTCTCCTAGAGCATGAAGAACTACCAGATTTACAGAAGCTCCTCCATCAATTAGAAATTCTCCCGTTCCTTTTTCCAGTTCTGGAACCTTGATCCTGATGCGTGGGGTTGGTGCTTCCTTGATTCGTCTTCCTGCTTCTGGTCTGCAAATCGGACCATTTTCCGGCGATCTTCGTTGCGTACGCTCACCGCCTCGCCGTTTGGGTGAGCGTTGTTGGAGTTTAATGGTTTCCTCAAAGGTGAGAAATTCCCTCGTGACTCCCTTCGATACTGGAATCGGGGTCTTTCGCGGCGAGGTGATTTTTCACAATCCTTCCAACCGTGTCCGACCGTACTGCAGTTTGCGCAATAAAAGTCGTAAACATCGTGTTTGGTGTTGAACGGCTCGTCATATTTTGGCGCTTCCGGTGAGTGGTTTGGAGAGCGTGAATAATCATGCTTACGTAAAGTCAACGCCGTTGCACGTGAAGCTCGTTCTTCGAACTCCGGTTCGGAACCAGATGTGCTGCGATCCCTTGGTCTTTGCCGATAGGGTGACGGTGACTGAGGGTACACACGCCTGTGTTCCTTCTCTCGAGGACGTCTCCAGCTGAGAAAATCCTCTTCTCTACGACGACTAGGTGATGCCTTCTCCTGAATCTGTCGTCGGTTCTTGAGGCGACGTTCAATTTGTAACACAGCTTCGTACGCCTCTTCTAAAGTTTTAATCTTTTTGTCCAGAGCGGCGATTCTCCAGGCCACACGCTCCGGTAAACCCTCAAGGAAATTCTCCAAGATGTCCATTTCCATCTCCTTGATGAGCTGATCCACGTTGGTCGTGTACCTCTCGCGGATCGCGATACGAGATCCATGGGCAAGTTTGCTGGCTCTGTCGATGTACTTCCTTAGTGATTCGTCCTCACATATTTTAAGGCGCGAAACCTCAGCTTGGAAATACGCCAAGTTCTTCCCAGGAGCGTATCGTTTTTTCAAATGTTGTAACAATTGAGTTACATTGTTGAATTGTTTATCTTGGATACTAATCCGCGCCGGACCGGTGAGTTTAGTCAACACGATACTCAGATACTCTGTTTCCGACGTATCTGGTATTAACGCGAGCCCGTTTTCTACACTCTGAGCGAAAACCGACAAAGCTGGATTCTCGCCATCGAAAGTGGGTATCGGCGCGGTAGCGAATTGAATACAATTACGCTGTGTTAACAAGGCCATAGAATTAGCCATTGTTAAGGTAAGATTCGCGACTTCGTCAGCCGAAAGCCTGGTTTCTGGCATTTTAACGCGAAAATCCTATAGAACAATTATAATACAAGTCCAGTTGTATCCACGGTATCCTTACGGATATTTATTCAGTGGATCCCACCGCTGTCACCAGTTTTGTTACGAGCCGGAGGGGGCGGCTGCGTAGCCGGGGCTTAATTTAGGTAAATGGTAATTGTTAATGGCTTGACCAGTGTTGTTATTAACACTGGGAGCCTAAGGAAGTAGACGTGGAGACGAACCTACGTATGGCTAACGTAGGGAGCTCCAGGAGGTTGGCTATGGTGGACGAACCTACGTATGGCTAACGTAGGGAGCCACAGGAAAGGTGTAGAGTGGAGGACGAACCTACGTATGGCTAACGTTGGGAGCCTCAGGAGAGTGATATGCGGACGAACCTACGTATGGCTAACGTAGGGAGCCGCAGGAAGCGTTAGTATTAGGTCTCGTAACTTGATTGATGTACCTCGAGCGGTAAAGGTACACCTTAGTGGGTTTCTGGACAGTAAATATAATTGTACAATAGTATGTAAATTAAACTAGTATGAGTTTATTCTCTATTCCGGACCTTACAATTGTTGTGTGTAATTGTCGCGGTATTCAATGAATTGAACTCTAGGTTGCACGTTTGAAATGAGTTGAATAAATAAAGTTTAGTTTCGATTCCGCGAAGCAAGAATCTAATCCTTCTCGGTTTTCATGAACACGAGCAAACGGGGGCGGATTACAACGATTATAATAATGCTTAACAGCCGACAACGTACTGTATAGTTACTGTGAGTGCTTGAAAAGGGACTTGAATACCCGATCTCGCAGAGTTTCCTCGTTGCAGAGATTATCCGAAAAAGAACGTACTGACGTGTATCGAACTGATTCTAGACTCCAACTAGACCCGAGGTGCTCTTGTCGCCACCCTTTTTATACTCAAAAATTAGAGTAAAAAGGGTGGTGGGGACTGACTCTACGTGACCCGTAGGACCGCGCCCTTGCTTTGCGTTGGTCTCGAATTTTCTAGAAGACGGTTGGTGTCGGGTGCACACATCCGATTCCATATAAGGAAATTTCTTGAGAAGGGTTTGTAACACCATATAAGGAAATTTCCAAGACGGATACGTAACAAACATTATGAAATCCCAGATTCAGTGAAAGAAATTTATAACCAATTAAAATACATCTGGACAAACAATAAAAATGAAATTAATATACTTACAGATAAAATTGACGATTTCATATCCAAAATATTGACACCTTTTCTATTACACCAAAATAAATTAACAGACGATGAGACCGGAAACAGAAATAATAACAGTAATAAAAACAATAAGAATAACAACAATAGTAATATGAACGATAACGGAAAATGTAATAACAGAAATAATAAAAACTTCAACAATAATAACAAAAACCGAAACAGGAATTCTAAAACAAAAAGAAATCATTTAAAAAGATATAGATACGTGAGGTGCCAGGAACACTATAAAGAATGTCCAAGGAAACTGGTCGACATGGTAATAAAAGAAGATTACTCATTCTCCGATCCACCTAAGCCGCCACACATAGCAAGCGATACGCGGGAGCTATATGCCAAACTTTGGGAAACAGTTGGACCACAGATACCCTTCTCAGCCAATAATACGTCGACTACCCCCATACGCAGAGTATTCCCAGCTATCACAAAAGAAGAAATCGTCATGAGAGTAAGGAAAATAAATAACAAGTCAGCTGCTGGAATTGACAATTTACATAAGCGCCATTTATCAACACCAGGTATTCATCAATCCCTTGCTTTGCTCTGTAATATCAGGAGACTCTGTAGAGTCTCCACGCCAAGTAGTTTAGGACGAAGGCTGATTCGCCGGCGACAGCTAGACTCTACCGAGTATATTATCCCGAAGCAGAGCGTTTTAAGCGTTATGCAAAAAATAATTTGCGGTTGCAGAAAAAGTACGCAACTGAACTTCAGTCTAATAACACAATCTGCTTTGGCTTGTCTTTCTCGTTCTTTTGAGCCCAATAACACCTCAATCGGTGCATTTATTTATGAGATATTAATTGTTTTTTCATCGATAAATTTAGATCAGTTTCATTAACACCTACGTCATGCCTACGTCAGCGTGGATTACACAATTTTGCTGCTAGAGGCGCTGTTAGCGCTGTGGGTTACGTTACGCACATGCGCCGTTACTGATATTCGCGTTTGTTCAACATCATGGCGTGCGATACTCTAAAACGTTAAGATCGTATTGCGACGGCGTGCGGCGTCAGCCGCGTCAAGGCGACGCGTACAAAATTCAAAACGGTAGTACATCGGTTGCCCATGCATCTACATATGTGTTTAACCGGGTAATCATCAAAACTGCGACAGAAGTGACAACACTTTTTCAAATTATTTTGAATAAAATATTTTCTTTATTTACATAGAAATTATAATCTTTATAAGTAATCTTCTTTATTTCATGGGAACAGAAAGGCAGTAACAATTTATTTTACTCTAAATAATGTAAACGTTAATTTACACCACAAATTATCACAAGATTATTTCGAACAATATCCAACTCTGATCATATCTTATGAAAATAATGAACAGTCCGTCTATTTACTTTACACGCGTATCATAACGCAAGATCATCTTACTATTACACATGTAAAGTACTTTCTGTAACCACGACCTCTTTTCGTTGCATGCCATAACCTTAAGAGTATTGGTGAGAAATTACATATACAGTGTAAAAATATTTTTTAACAAAAAAAAACATCCGACTTCGAAATGCACTAAAAAGTGTAAAATAAAATAATTTTTAATAAAAAAAAATCCGACTTCGAAATGCACTAAAAAGTATAAAATAATTTTTATTTCATTTATATCTGTATTCCACAGCTATTAATACAATCTACTTAATCATTAAATAGGATACTAAATATATTTCAAAGTTTTCGGAGGCGGCGCAAAATTAAAAATACCCGAACAAACGGTGCTGCCAATAACGATTTGATTGTGGTATGGCAAACTTGGTAATTAATAAGTCGTAGGAGAAAAATTATAGGTCCGGTTGAAAACATTTGTAATTGTAACGATTGTATGAGAAATTGTCAGCACTCCTGATGGACATGCACTATACTGCAGTTCACAAGAGACCATACTTAACTCGCGCCGCTCACTAGGTCTAGAGAGATTTTTAATGACGTGTGTTATTCCCCTCTCCAGCTTGCTTCTTATTATACGTTGCGATCATATAAATGGTGGGCAGAAATATATAACGTACCATAACTGATAACCGGTGATGATATTGTAAAGTTTCACGATACAATGAAATTCCTATTATTTTGCGTAAATAAAAATTATTTGAAAGCAAAATAAGAAGCAAGCTGTAAAGGGGAATCACACGCGCTATTAAAAATCTCCCTAGACCTCACTAGGTCACTAGCTGCGCGAGTTAAGTGCGGTCACTCGTGAACTGCAGTATAGTTAATTCGCAATGGGTTTGTTGATTCCCGTTGAATATTGTTTACTTGAAATTATCAAATGGGTCATTTATCATAGGTTGCCGACGCCCGAGTTAGGATCTGGCTAGTAGAGGAAAAGTTTTTAATTTTGCGCCGCCTCCGATAACTTTGAAATGTATTTGGTATCCTATTTAACGATTACGTAGATATTATTAATAGCTATGGAATATTGGTATAAATGAAATAGAGATTGTTTTACACTTTTTAGCGCATTTCGAGTTTGGATTTGTTTTTTGTTAAAAATTATTTTATCGCCATACAGCGCTTCAAATTCAACACTTATATCGTTAAAGTTAATATTGTCGCGCGTATCTTTTGAATCTTCAAAGAAGCTGCATACGTTGTCTGCTTCGGCTTCAATCAGCGACCACGTTACTATGCTTAGCTCTAGGCTGTCGTTTCGGCTTTCTGATAATACGAGTTGTGGATAGAAATTGTCGCCAAGTATATTTATGCCGATTTCCAAATGCTTCGTACAGGAATCCGTCAATGGATATTTTCGACCCAAAATTCGACTTGATACTTGAGGTGCGATTCTAGAACAAATAAATACCGTTTAAGTATGTTATTAGAACAAATAAATACCGACAGCGTTAAATGGAATGTGGTTCGACCACTTACATCACATCATCCTGATGTTTTGTCATTTTTTTACGTGCCTCTTCTTGAGTAGAACTTGCGGGGCGTTTCCTTTGGCAAAAAAGCTCTTTGAAACTTTGAGAGTACATATTTCACTTTACACAATACAATCTCGTAAACGATGCACTTGCGGCGATGGTCACTTTGGTTTTGCGTGTGCTTCAAACTTTAGCACACCCCCTACCTTCTATAGTCAGGAATTGCAGCGTCAGATTTGCTGCGTGAACAAAAAACCTCATTTCCAAGACGTAGAAAAAAGTGGGTAGGGTCTTATGTCGTCTTCCGATAAGAACAAACAGATCAAGGTCATGAGGTGTGTGGGGGTTGTCAAAGGGGGTGGGGGAGGGAGGGGGTATCATATTTCTGCTGGCGAAGGTACCAAATTTCAGTTCAAATTTCCAAGACGCAGAAAGAAGAAATAGTTTAAGGTCATGGGGGTGGGGGTCTCATTGGTGTCAAATTTCAGTTGAAGGTCATGACGGATGAGGTGGGGTGTTATTCAAGGTCATGGGGTGGGGCTTCGTAGGTGTCAAATTTCAGTTCAAGGTCATGAGGGGTGAGGTGGGGTGTTATAGGTGACGCCAAAAATAGTTCAAGATCAAAAGGGAGCCAGGCCGGTTCTAATTCACTTGCGTCAGCATTTCGTTTGCTGACTCAGCAGAAATTCGACACCCGCAGCAGAAATATCATACCCCCCACACCCACCTCGAACTGAAATTTGACATCTTCGGGGGCGGGTATCATATTTCTGCTGAGGGTGTAAATTTCTGCTGAGTCAGCAAAAAAAGTGTTGACGCAAGTGAATTAGAACTGGCCGAGCCCCACTACTAGATCCAATTTGCCGACATCCCTTACCTACATTAATCTACCGACTAGAGGCTCTTCACCTTGGAGACCTGCTGCGGATACGGATACGAACCGGCGCGACACCTCCACGTCGCCCTCTCCTGGAATTTCAAGGTTCGAGGAGAAGATCCAGACACCGCCGTAACTGCCGTGCTCTTCGCGTCCAAACCCTATCTCCCTGCTAGAGGTTTCCAGGGAATTCGAACGCTTATACAGAAAAGAAAACTTCCCAGATCTCCCGAGGGCGTCTCCAGGCCATTTTGGGTTACCCCGACGAACACTCTTACAAGGGCCCGAATGGTATGCGGTTTCGCTGCCGGTTTCCGGAATAGGAACCTGATTCCCTTTCGCCCAATGGGTGTGCATCTCGGCAACTACTAATTCGATTTAGCCACATTTAACAGTTTTATTGTTGCTTTTTATCTGAGAGCTTTAGGACACCTCATTTACATAGGATTTTTCTTAGGGCTTAGGACCGACTGATTCGTGCGCAACGGCTGTTCACACGAAACCCTTCTCCACGTCAGTCCTCCAGGGCCTCGCTAGAGTATTTGCTACTACCACCAAGATCTGCACCGACGGCGGCTCCAGGCAGGCTCACGCCCAGACCCTTCTGCGCACGCCGCCGCGACCCTCCTACTCGTCAGGGCTTCATGGAGGACCAAATTTTGTCCAGCCCCACTTGCCACTGACGGCGGAATATAGGCGCGACGCTTCAGCGCCATCCATTTTCAGGGCTAGTTGCTTCGGCAGGTGAGTTGTTACACACTCCTTAGCGAACTCCGACTTCCATGGCCATCGTCCTGCTGTCTTAAGCAACCAACGCCTTTCATGGTATCCCATAAGCGTCGACTTAGGCGCCTTAACTCTGCGTTTGGTTCATCCCACAGCACCAGTTCTGCTTACCTAAATTGGTCCACTTGGCACTCTGATCCAATAATAAAATCTCATGGCTTCATTTGATGCAAGCAAGCCAGAGACCATTTAAAGTTTGAGAATAGGTTGAGGTCCTTTCGGCCCCAAGGCCTCTAATCATTCGCTTTACCAGATGAGACTCGCAACCACGTTCGAACGAGTGCCAGCTATCCTGAGGGAAACTTCGGAGGGAACCAGCTACTGGATGGTTCGATTAGTCTTTCGCCCCTATACCCAGTTCCGACGATCGATTTGCACGTCAGAATCGCTACGGACCTCCATCAGGGTTTGCCCTGACTTCGTCCTGACCAGGCATAGTTCACAATCTTGAGGATCCCAATGTGTACGCTCGAGGTGCGCCTCTTCTCGCAATGAGAACGAGACGCCCCGGGAGTGTAAGGCCTAACCGTAACCAGGCCCATTGTCGACGCAAAGGACGACATTCACTTTCATTTCGCCTTGAGGTTTATTTATATCCCAATGACTCGCGCACATGTTAGACTTCTTGGTCCGTGTTTCAAAGCGGGGGCTGAGAGTACCCAAAGCAATAGCGTCGCTGACCGGTAATTCAAAGCTTGGCCAGTCCAAGGACGCTTCCTGCAAACAGCTGGCCAGGCCCGGGGACGGCGCATAGTCCGTACATGCGGGTGTTATAACTGGACCTAGCTTGCGGCCGTCCTGACGCACACACATTCGAAAATGGATTGGTTGCGGCCCGATACCGTCTGAGTACCGTCGCGCAGACGGCCAGGCAACCGAGGGTCTCCCACGAACACCGTTAAGGCGACGGACAGGCTACGCCTTGGACCGTAGGTCGACACGCAATGGGTCGCGACGTTCTACTATGGAAGAAGTGCACGACTACCTCGCCGGAACGTTCGCCGAAGGTGGTGTGCCCTCGCTAATGGAACCCGAGGGTCCATCCGGGGCATCGCGCATCAACGGGAGCCAGCGTTGTTGACGATGAATCTCCCCATTCGAACTTTTGGGTTTCTCAGGTTTACCCATGAACGGTTTCACAGACTCTTGAACTCTTTCTTCAAAGTTCTTTTCAACTTTCCCTCACGGTACTTGTTCGCTATCGACCTCGTGGTCGTATTTAGCCTTAGATGGAGTTTACCACCCACTTAGAGCTGCACTCTCAAGCAACCCGACTCTAAGGAGAGATCCTCCCGAAACGCGTACCGGTCACTACGGGCCTGGCACCTTCTATGGGTAAATGGCCCCATTCAAGATGGACTTGGACGCTATTCGATGTCACCGTATAAGCGGACCCTCCTGAACACTACATGTCCCAGCGGCGGTAAAGCGGGATTCAGTGCTGGGCTCATTCCTGTTCGCTCGCCGCTACTAAGGAAATCCTAGTTAGTTTCTTTTCCTCCGCCTAATAATATGCGTAAATTCAGCGGGTAATCTCGCCTACTCTGAGGTCGTCAATTTCTTTGGTTTCATCGAAAGGTGAGTGATGCTCGATGCAAAAAAAAAACATAAACGAAAAGAAGCAAAAAAGCAAACACGTAGAGAATCTGTGCGTGAATCAACCTTTCGCATATTCAATTTTTGGTCTCTCGTTTCAAAATGTTTCTATTTATCGTTCGATGAAACGAGCACAAGAGGGAAAAAAATTGAGACACGACGTTCCCATAATTTTCGTGTTATTTCCTTATTGCTGCAAACATTTTTTGGACTGCATGTTCGTCGTATTGCTTTTATCACTTTTTAACAATTTCAAAGCGAAGACAACTCGCAAGACGATCCATTTCGTCCCGGTTCAATTTTAACTTCCGTATTACTTTTTGTTCCACAAGAGATTTCGAATAGGTTTCTTTTTCTTTACTTATCATCCCTTCTTTTCGAGAGCCACGGAAGCAAGAGGAAAAGCAAGAGCAAGAGAGGACATTTCGTGTATATTTCAATTAGCAATTTTAACCAACACGCGATGTACTCCACACACCTCTTAGATTTAACTGCTTTTCTCTTCTTCCCCCCTTAGCGCAAGGGTAAACCCCATTTTTCTCTTCTTTGGAACGCAATAAAACATTCGAGGACTGGGCGACCGAGCGATGGTCGCGCGTTCTTCGCTTATCTTTAACAAGTGGAGTAGTCCGTATGTATTCTAAACGTTGAAGCCTTCTAGAGCTTTAAGCTAAGAGAGACATTGAAATGCTGTATTAAGCTAAACGCACAGACAGGTAAATAAAATCATTTTTAACAAAAAAAAAAATCCGACTTCGAAATGCACTAAAAAGTATAAAATAATTTCTATTTCATTTATACAACTACGTATCAATTATTATTAATAAAACTTGCTGCATTAACAAAATGCGCTAAAAAGTAATTTATATTTCATTTGTAGCAGTATTCGACAGCTATTTATAAAATCTACTCAATCGTCAAATCGCATACTAAATACATTTCAACCTTTTCGCAGGCGGCGCAAAATTAAAAACTTTTCTTCTACTAGGAAGATCCTAGTCCAGGTGTCGGCAAACTGTGACAAATGACCCATTTGAGAATTTCAAGTAAACAATATTCAACGGGAATCAACATACCCATTGTGGATTAACTATGCTGCGAGGGACATTTTTAATAACGTGTGTGATCTCCCTCTACAGCTTGCTTCTTACTTTACGATCATATAATTTTTTTCTTTGAACAATAATAGGAATTTCATTGTATCGTGTATCTTTACCATGTCATCATCACTTAATATTTATCGTACGTCATATATTTCTGTCCACCATTTATATGATCGGAAAGTAAGAAGCAAGGTGTAGAGGGAAATCACACACGTTATTAAAAATCTCCCTAGACCTAGTGAGCTGCGCGAATTAAGTATGGTCTGTCGCGAAATGCAGTATACATGTACGTCAGAAGTGCTACCAACTCCTGATACAATCGTTACAATTACAAATGTTTTCTGCCATATCTATAACGTTTCGAATTTGTTTTTCTGACGACTTATTAATTACCAAGTTTGCCATACCGCAATCAAATCGTTATTGGCAGGATTGTATAATCAGGTACTTTTAATTTTGCGCCGCCTCCGAAAAGGTTGAAATGTATTTAGTATCCTATTTAACGATTAAGTAGATTTTATTAATAACTGTGGAATACTGATATAAATGAAATAGAAATTATTTTACACTTTTTAGTGCATTTCGAAGTCGGATTTTTTTTTGTTAAAAATTATTTTATTTCACACTTTTTAGTAGAAGGAGCTATAAGGATGTTTTGTATGTTTATTGGATACCTAATAAGTGTAACATCCAGCAGGAAGAAGAATAAATAAGAAGAAATTTAAAAATTAGTATTTATTAAAATATTTATTCATTTTTCGTTTTTTATAATTAAAATTTGTAACAGTTCATTTTTTTTTTTTATTATTGTACAACATTGATTTAAATAATTATATTTATATTTAATAACTAAAAATCTTATATTTATTAATATTTACATTTAACAAGAATTTTATATACTTCAAAATATACGTCGATAATTCTACCGCGTCGATAAAAGATCGACACAGCGCGCGAAATAAATAGATAGAGACAGCAATAGCGAATAGAAAGAGATAGGAACAAGCGCAGAGTAGAAAGAGACAGCAACAGCGTAGACAAAGATAGCGATACGCACGGAGTCACGTACGCGCAGGTCAAAGTCCAAACACTTCCGGTATCGAAAACACAGGTAGAAAAAACTGCTACTTCAGCAGTTCTCCGGTATAAATACGAGCGTGCCGCGCAAAGAATTTTCACTTCGATTCTGATCGTAGTCCGAGACGGGTCTATGATACGATTTGTATAGAATTCAGTAATCTTAGACTCTTTTGTCGGCAAAGCGGCAAAGGTTCCGCGTCAGACCCGGAGCGCTCAACTATCGGTTCGCAGCGGTTCTCTTACGTGTCAGGTTCGCACCCAAGCTTAACGAGCGAGCGAAAGCCGAAGCTGCTTGGATGCGGCCTATTCAGTGACGGCTAAGTTGCCCAGAAACCGAACGAGCTAGCTCCTACAGCGTCAGAACGGATCTTGGCCAATTTCCCGACAAATCATTCAAATCATTTACATTATATTAAATTATATTAAATCATATTAAATTATAAATTCAAGTTTAATAATCGTATCTAGAACCGCGTTCACTAATCAATTTATTTTCCTCTGTATTTTTATTTTAGGTTGAATTATTTTTGTAATTAATAATCTGATTTTCTTTTATTGTATTCCAAATTTTAGCACAAACACGATTGTTATTTTCTTTGTATTTTTCCATCCAGGGCGTACTCATTGTACCTTACTAATCCTATTATTTTCTTTTTGTATTTCAAACACAGGACGCAACTTTTGTTAATTAACTTGTAACGTGGTGACACCCGTGCCCCCCCCCCCGTTACAATCGCTGCGCTTTCCCCCACCCATGCGCCCACCTAATAATAACCTCTAACCCTCCCTTCACCTTACCCCTTTTCCCCCAGCCACCGGTGTCGGACCGATGGAGGCGACGGACAGGTCAACGAGGATCACCCTTACAAGGAGCTTCGAGGCCGGCGACAGACCCACCCCTCCAATAAACGGAGCAACGTGGGACTCCCAAGGAATCTCCCAGAAATTATGATGAAGCGGCCCAAACTAACGCAAACGTCCACCCGGAGCCATCTGTCGCCGAGCCCGAAGACCTCAGCCCACCCGTCACAGCAGGAAGCCCATCAGCCCCATCGACCCCGATCACCGGTGTATCGAAGATCGATAATCGATCAGTCCCGTGCCGAAAAAGGCCCCCTTCCAAAACCCCATCCCCTCCCAAAAATATCCCGCGACGGTCTCGCGACGAGCCGTTAATGAGCCTTAGGCTACGAGTCAGAGCATTGAGTATTGAGATTTATAGAAGCGAATTTGAGATAGCGATTTTGAGCGAGAGATAGCGAGCCAGCGCGAAAGTTATAGAGTGAGTTTGGTGTGCAGTTTGGTGAGCCCTTTGATTATATTGATCGCATTCGATTACTGTTTGAGTTGGCAACGTACCCCTTCTCGTTTTGAACCCCCCTTTTTATAAAACTACGCGTAACGTATAGACCCCCGCGAGAACCCATCCCGACCCTGTACCTTCCCGTCCCTCATTATCTCCTCCTCGCGCACTCCCCCGCGAAATTGTACGGACGTAAGTGCCCGCGAACCCTCCAGTGTAAACGCCCCATACCCCTTCCCTTTCGGTTTGCTTTCGGTTGCCACAATCAGTGGCTGGCGCCCAACGAAAATTTTGTATTTTGCGACGTCCCCGTTTTGTATAGAGTGAACCCCCGAAAGAGTCACAAACTACATTAATTCAATTCAATATTACATTACTTCAATTCATTATTTAAATTCAATAATTAATTACATCAATTCATTATTTAAATTCAATAATTAATTACATCAATTCATTGTTTAAATTCAATAATTAATTACATCAATTCATTATTTAAATTCAATAATTAATTACATCAATTCATTATTTAAATTCAATAATTAATTACATCAATTCATTATATTACATATTATCTTTTTATATTACTTACCTTTTTATTATTATCACATTATAAACGAACAAAACATAATTTCTTGAATAAATTCACTTATTATTTTGAGAAAGGAATTAACGTTGGATTTTACTCCTTTACCGCGTGCCACCCGAACCTATAATCCCTTCCTTAATTAATTAATACATAAATACGAGTCGCCTTCTCTTAGGGAACCGCTCTCCCTACGCGTCGGTGCAGTAGCGTGCTCGCGAATAACTCCGGGACGTTACATAAGCATCAACCAAAAAAAATATATTGATCGAATTTAGATGGTTAAATATAACAAATAAAAGAAAACAATCTGAATAATATTTTTTAAAATTATTTTTATTTATGCAAAAAAAACAACTATTTAAAATGTACATAAAATTTACTTCCGCCTCCCCTCCCGCCTCTCGGCCATTTTCCGTGGTAGGGGCGACGACACGTGCCAACAGCTGTTCCTCTTTCTGTAATGTAAAATTTAAAATGTTATATAGTTCAACCATTTTGAAATTAATTTTTTTTATTATTTACGACGCAGATGGATTAATTAATTGTTCGATAAGATCTGTTATACTTACTGCGCTGCGGTTTGACCTCCTGCTCCTCTTTTTGCTGCGCCTGCTGCTGCTGCAGCAAAGCTTGCTGCAGATTCTGTCGCTCCTGTTGTTGCACATCTTGTCTCTGTAGCACATTCAAAGCATTCATTATTGCATTTTCTGAAAGAAAAAAAGGAGAAATATATATATTGCATGCATGTTTTTAATTAAATCATGCAGTATATTCATTTTCCATTGAAGTTTGGCGACTACTTGATTTTTATGGTAAAATTAAAATTATAATTTGTTACGTTTATCTCGGTGAATACAACTGCTTCTCACAAACAGAAGCAGCACTGCCACAAAATAACAAATCCTAATTTTCGGAAGTAATCGAATAAACGGATCTACGTTTAATTTCTTCACACGTCGCTCCCACAAGAATTTGCAAATAGTAATATTGTTTGATAAAGAATTTGTTATTATTTCGCCAAAGCGCTGCCAGCCACCTTACAATGGCCAAATAGTCGCCAATTTTTACTATGATATTCCTAATCAGCATACAGAAAACACGCAAGAATACTGTTTTAAAAAAAGAAAATCGGGGGCAAGTGATTTTCAGAATTACACCCAACTAAACCACCAACCAATGAGGACTAAAGTTATATATTTTTTAAAAATATAAAATATTGGTACTTGTAATTTGGTACTTACCGATATTCACTGTGACACGTTTAGCTTGATACTGAACAAATATCTGTAACTTCTAAATGAAGAGAGTAAGAGAATTGGTGGGGCACATTCCAGGATCCCACATATTTGCGTCGTATGGATTCACGAATATCGTGTAGTTCCTACATTGTTTGAAATTTGTCGACTGCCTCGAATGTAAATAATAAATAAGGACAGCGAGTGAAAAGAGGAGGAAGCGAAAACAATCCAGTCTATATCTGCAAAACAGTATTAATGCAACGATGAAACGTGTTTATTTCTAATTTTTTTGCTATGAAACTTTTATCAACAAATTTGTGATATTTTTCTAATTAAAACAAGACCAAACACGATGTAAATCGGACAAGTTTTGTTATTATTAATCAATTTAAATTGATCCAGTCAATCATTAATAACTAATTAAAGTAAAGTAATTAAACCGATCTGTGTCGTGTTTAGATTTATTTTAATCAGAAGAACGTCAGCAATCCAACGGTACTATCTTTTCCAAGGTAAAACGAAAATTAGTCCGAATGTAATATTCTTTACTGAATGTTAATTGGTTTTACTCGCGGTATCTCTTTGTAATCTATCTATCTCCGATTTTCGCGTAATACGTATTCTTTTTCCGTGTTTACGGAATCGAACATTGGTATGTAGTAGGGCAATCTCACACAATTTTATTAGGAGGCGCAGGGGAAAGGAGGGATCCTTCGCACACCCCGCCGATTTTGGCACACACAAACCGTGTGAGCAAAGGTGGGGTACGACCAATAAGACCTGCACTCTTTCCCTCGGCTAAGTTACGAACGACGAGCAGCAATCAGTTAGAATTAATACCTTGCGACGCTGTCGTCAAATGAATTTGTAATATATTCCGTTGAAGATAGTGCTAGGTATAATCAAACTTATTTTTATAATTCTAACTTTTGTTTTTTTAAATTTATTTTAATATAAATATGGAAAAGAGTTCAATTCTGCTTTAAGCGAATCATTGTTTGCGAAAACAAACAAAACAATTCTGCTTTGAGCGAATATAAAGAAACGGACAATTCTGCTTTCAGCGAATATAAGAGAAATGAATTCTGCTTTCAGCGAATATAAGCAAATTCTGCTTTCGGCGAATATAAACAAATTCTGCTTTCAGCGAATACAAAGGACCTGGCCAATCCTGCTTCGAGCGAATTATTGTTTGTGAAAACAAACGGGCCAACGCCACTTTCAGCGGCTAATTAATAAAATAAAATAAAAAAGATTCGATATATGCAATTATGGGTAGACCCACAAAAAGTGCATCCCGTATGAGAAAGATTCGTGCGAATGAATCGGACGATGTGAAACAATTACGTCTTTCTAAAGAACGTGAAAGAAACGCAGAGGCACGGTGTCAAGAAACTATTGACGATCGCCGTTCGAGATTGTCTGCAAAGCGAAAATATGCTAGTTCGAAAGAATCGCGCGAAACGATAGACGAAAGAAAACGTCGGCTAAGCAGAATTTTGAATCGTTTAAAGAACGAATCTAGCGAGAAACGATCACGTCGTATCGAGTTAATCCGCAGGCGTTTAGCGAACGAATCTACTGAGGAACGGTCACGTCGTATCGGATTAATCCGCAAGCGTTTAACGAACGAATCTAATGAGGAACGTTCGCAACGTCTAATGGTTGTGAGAAATCGTATGCGGAAAGTACTACTAAGTGAACGTGTCGAATCAAGGAATACGCGTTTAAGGAATATGCGTGAACTAGCTAAAAAGCGGAGAAAGGAACTTCTCCTTCAGGAAGACTACTTTAAATCGGCTATTAATATTTTAGCTAATGTACCGTGTGCAGTGTGTTACAAGACTTTATATCCGCAGCAACGTTACGCTTTACACACGCAGCCTTTGTTTGGTCTAATTCGTGCAAATCTATTAGAATCAGAGAAGATAACAACATGTTCTCGTTGCCTACATCATCTTAAAAAACACAAAGTTCCATCACAGGCATTCTGGAATAAAATGGAACTAATGTCTGTACCTCAGGAGATAGCAGATTTATCGGAAATCGAAAAACAAATGTTGTGCAGAATAGTACCGTTTCTTAAAATCATGAAAATTGAGAATCGCTTCAGTCAAGATTGGTGCAAAGGTCAAGTAATCCTATTTGTCCGCGATGTGTTCGAAGTAGCCGAGCAACTTCCAAACCTGTATAATGATTGTAGTGGAAAGCCTCGAAAATTTGGAGCGACAACGACAATTTCAAGTAAACGTTGGCAAACTTCGAGTAGCTTTACAATGGCTATTACAAAATAATGCTTTATACAAACATGTGCGATCATGTTTTTCTAATATTACCAATAACATTTTGCAAATAGCTGATGTCGTTGTAGAGCCTTGTGTTGTAACAAACGAAATGGAAGTTGCACAAAGAAATACTGAACCAAACAATAGATTTTTGAATGTTGGACAGAATGTAGCTATTTTACGAGGTTCGTCCCATCAAGGTAGCGATCGCTTCAGTATCGAATCTCGCGGTAAACAATGTACTGGCATAGCTGCAGTTGCTTGTGTTGCGTTTAATTTGCTCGATCCTAGTACGTGGGGTACTAGCGATGTCGATAAGGTAGTTTTAGTAGCTGATAAATATTACCGTGATTGCATTGAAGCGCGAAGTAATCCTGACCCCAAAGAAGTCAATGTAGACTATTTAGCCGTTACCGAATTATTGCCACACATATCATTTAATAATAGGCGAGTCAATATTAACGTTGACTATGAAATGTCTGTGAATGGTCATATTGATATTGGTAACGGTGATGAAGCATTTCAAAATTTAAAAAATGGTTTGATTAGGTTTTTTCAGCAGTACATGTACGTAATTCTTACTGCAAATTATACATCAGTAGCCGCATCATGCAACAACCAGTTGGAGACAACCTACTACTGGTTGTTTGATTCCCATGCAAGAGGTCCAAAAGGATATGAAGCACCATTACGGGGCGCCTCATGCTGTATGAAATTTATTACTATTGATGCTTTACAGGCCACCTTGCATCGTAATTTGTATGCGAAAGATGGCAACAGCTATGTATTAAATATCTACTCAGTAACACCTATAACAATTGCATCCGGAAGAAATAGATCTCCACTGGTAGAAAGAATGCAACATCTGTCAGTTGGGACCCCTCGAACAGAATACGGCGAAACACGAATTATTTTCGAAACAAGCATGTTACGTTCGGTTGAGAAAGGTGTTCCCAACATCGATAGTGCCGTCTCAGTCAGTAATATTTACCAATAATAATGCAAACAATGACCCGATAGAACTGGTGAATATACATAGAAAAACAGCGCCTCCTTTGAACCTAGAGAGAGAGAGAGAATTATGAAAGAACTGTGTTGGTTCTTCCTGCTTCCGGATGGACAAAATGGATTTGGAGAGCATCGAGACATCTCAATAATACCACTGGATTACTTCCAAGCACGTATTCTGAGCAATGACAAACGATTCCAGCGAACAGATTATGTGTTCTTCGCATTATCTGTTATTGAATACTACCGCTCAAAAGCTAGCATTTCAGTATCATGTAAAATGCGCCAAGGGGAACATGCTCCACAGGGATTATTAAATAATATGTACCTCACGATGACAAATATAAGAGGATCGGTATCCTATTGGAAACGCTGCTGTTCGGAATTAATCGCCATGGTCCGAAATCTTGGACCGCCCACATGGTTTGCTACGTTCTCTTGCAATGATCTAAACTGACCAGATATGTTGAAAGCATTACTACAATCCGATGGTCGCCCCATTACCGAATTTGAAAACCTAACTTTTGCAGATCGACTAAAGTTGGTTCAGAGATACCCTGTAGTTATTGCAAGACAATTTACGTTACGTGTAAACGCGTTAATGCAATATTTAAGAAACTCCGATTGCCTAGGTGGCGTTGTTATCGATTTTTGGCATAGAATCGAATTTCAGAATAGGGGAAGTCCACATTTGCACATGCTTCTTTGGTGTGCAAACGTACCTGATTTCCTTACCAACGAAGGCCGCAACGTCATTGAGAAAGTAGTATGTTGTTCATTGGAAGCAGAAAATCAAGATATGAGGGACATAGTTCAAAAGGCCCAAATTCATAAACATTCTGCTACATGTTACAAAGATCGTAATAATCGTTGTTGTCGTTTTGGATTCCCCAGACCAATAAGTGAAAGAACGATGTGTTTAGGTCCAGATGACACACTTGCTAACAATGGACGTTTCTGCATACTTAAGACAACCGCAAATGAAATTATGGTGAAAAATTACAACCCAACTCTTTTAAAGTTTTGGGAAGCAAACATGGATATTCAACCATGCTGAAATGTTACAACTGTCGCATATTATATTGCTAAATACGCAAGTAAATGCGAGCCACAGGAAACGGAAAATATTATTAAAGAAGCCGTTTTACGAGCGAAACGCCGGTGCAGTACCGTCCAAGTTCAACTATTTCCGGTATCTATGGCAATTCGGTCTCAACGTGTGGTTTGTGCTATAGAATGTGCTTATCAGTTATGCCATCTGCCCCTTAAAATGAGCTCGCGAAAAGCTGTATTTATAAATAGTTGACGGCCTGAGCAGGGATATAGAATTCTCCGATTTGAAGAAAATGAAACATCATTTTTCAATAATATATTCGATCGTTACGTAATGAGACCAGACAATCTAGAGGATTTGAGTTTAGCTGAATTTGCTGTCCGATATGAAACAGTTTCAAGTGGAATGTGGACAGAAAAGGATGGAGACGCAGAACTTAGAAATGACGATGAAGAAATATCGAGGTCGAGGTTTATAAAATTAAAGGGCAATACCTGAACGCGAATAAGAACAAAACCGGCTGTACTTCGTCACCAATATTGTACCCTGAACACGGATAGAGAAGGATATTTCTATAACCTAATAGTGTGTCACATTCCATTTCGGGATGAAAGTACACTTATATCCGAAAACGAATCTGCGGAACAATGTTTTCTTCGACGGCAACGCGAGTTGAAACCTATGTTGGGTAACGCAACCGTCGAACAATTTACTCACGTAGAGCAAATTATTGAAGCGGCGCTCGCCCAGGCTGTTGCTTTGAATGTTGTACACGAAGAAGAAACTAATAATGAACATTTAGGAGAACTAGTCAGAATTCATGCCGACGAAACAGTATATTATGATCAAGGTGATTTATATGAAGATCACCAGCAACAAGAAACACATGCAATATCCGAGACGTATTCCTTAATAGCATTCGAAGTCTGAATATTCAACAGAAAGACTTATTGAAATCAGTTTCCGCAGTAATTGAGAAAGATATTAAACAAAATGATGATGATGGAAATACAGAACAAATGTTGCTTTTTATTACCGGAGGAGCTGGTAGCGGTAAGTCGTTTATTTTAAAATTACTTGTTCAACATATTAAACGCTGCTCTAATCCTACAGTTGATACGATGATAAAACCATCGTTCATTGAAGTAGCCTCTTTGACTGCCTTCGCCGCCCGACAAAAATTTGGAAAAACTCTGCATTCCTTGTTCTCGTTGCCTATTGAAAAAGGTACTGCAAAACCTATCGACGACTGACAGGACAGAGGCTCGAACAGGAGAGGCAAAAGTGGCGTGATACAAGGTGGTTGATTATCGACGAGGTATCAATGGTGTCTTATGAGAACTTGTGAATAATTCATTTAAGATTGCAAGAATTCAAAACAAATGATAAATTGTTTAGTGGCGTAAATTTACTTCTCTTTGGCGATATCATGCAGTTCCCCCAGTAAAAGGACACTGGTGTTATGAACAGACACATTGGTGTACTGTAGAAATTAATTTATGGCACCAGTTTTCATTTTGCGAACTCACCATTAATACGCGACAAAGAGATGACGTTGAGTTTATCGACTTACCGAATATCCTTCGGTTTGGGGACGTGACAACTTCTTAACTACAAATACTATGCGAACGAAGAGGAGTTCCCCTAACCGGAGAGTTCGAGGATGGTGCAGCAGTAAGGATACTCCCAACGATAAAATTAGTGGATTTCTGATGGTTTGATAAACGACGCAATGGGAATAGTGAAGAAATTTACATGGCCGGCACTTCGAAGGGATCAACTAGAACAGGGAGAATTGCCAGATTCAGTACTTGTTAAATGTGACGACGAATCCATTGGAAACAGATTCAAAGATACTGATGGTAACATTCCAATATTTCCAGTTGCAGCAACGTTTCAAGCGACAAAAGGTTATGGAGATGTCGAGCGCAGAATAAGTTGGGCAGTAACAGTGCATGAATTACAAGCGACTACATTGAACAAAGCTGTAATTGATCTTGGCAAGAAGAATTTTGCAAAATACTAAATTTACGTTGCACATAGTCGTGTTAAAAGTTTAGATGGTCTCGTTTTATCTGATTTAACACCAAACTAAGTCCTCGTTAAACCTTATGACGAGAGAGCACTCGCACATATGTAAAGATTACGACAGTTGCTTTTGCAAAGAAACAGTCCAAATCAGCTTCCAGCGACCGATACGTGAAGATATGTAAAGACCGTAAATACCGATACGTAAAGAAACTGACGAAGTTTACTTGCAGGGACAACTTTGAAAAATCGCGATCGGTATATTCCTTGCAGGATAACCCTAAAGAATAGGTTTCTTCTTATTACAATAACAATAGCTATTAACAATAAGAAGTCATGTTAAGAACATGATACTACGACTATCTTTTGCCTAGATACAGCGAGTTAAAGATAAAATAGTAATTGTGCGGTTTTGAAGCATGTCGCTGAAAAGAACTGGTACATCAAAATGTTCATCAAAATGAAAAAGCAAGAGATGCATCTTAAAAAAAAATCTGCTCTTTCTACTGCTTCTTTACTGAATGATCTACAATGATTTGATCGCTTTCTAGGAGCGGTTAAACTCAGAAGGACGACTTTTACTTCAAAATTAAATAACTCAGCCAATAAAAAATCGTACAACAACCAAAAAATACTGATTTTACATAGGAAGGTAGTCGCTTTCGATTGATACCTAATGCAACTTGCTGAAAAAATTTCTTACTGCCATGCAACGTTACAAAGTTGAACAAAATGTTTAAAAATTTTCGAAGTGCTACTTATATCACTATAACTTTTATAAAATTCAGCGTAGCTAAAATCTTAAAAGAGGATCTAAAAATAGAGATTTCACAGCTTCAAATGATCTTTCCGCGATATCGATTCGACCATTTTTCTCAAAGTAATAACCATCTGAATCTCGTCCTATTTTTCGGGTTTGTAGAAGTGATCCCTTAATTGTTTTGTGAAGTGTATATTTTATTATTACATTCTCTACGAATTATTACAATTCCTGCTTCGATTCAAATATCGCTCATGTTCGGTTCGCGAGTAATCAACAGTACGTGAGTGAACGAGAGACCAGTTTCCTGAAAAAAGACATCATCCACGGATCCCAGGTAGACCCGGTGGTCACGCATTGTGGTGATCTAAAAGATTGCTATATTTGGACGGACTCGGGAAGCGCTGAAAGCTGCCACCCAGCTGTGAGGCCCGGGACGTAACAAATTGGTGGCAGCGGTGGAATCTCACGCAACCACCGTGGAAACCAACCATCAGGAGAATGGAGTCGTCAGTAACATCGTACGTGGGTACAAAAGATTACAGTACACGTAATATTCGTAAAGCTCAAGAAAGGTTCGTTTACGAACGTGTTTATGCGAAGTCGAGTCACCGGTTTACGATCGTGTTGACGAGAGCGAGTCATCGGCGACCGAACGAACGGTTTATTACCTTGTTTTCGCCAACGAGATATTTTTCCCAATTTTGTGAATCATAGGGCCCTGTTTATACGCTCAGGCCGCGTCAGGCGTGGCCCCTTCCACAACGACAGGCTGTCGATGCACAGTCCTCTCTGTGAGGCAGGCTGCGCGCGCACCGTCCCCACCATGCGTCCAGCTGCGCGCGCAACTCTCACATCAGAAGCGACCAGCTCCCGCCACAGTGCACATCAGTCTCCGACTAACCATTACGGTGTGAACACGCGAAAGTATACGCTCAGTAAAAATACAAAGTGAAAAGTGTTAAATTCAATTCAACAAGTAAGGCATTACTCCTACGTCATTTTAGCAAAATCTTTCTAAGATATATTATTTCATATTATTTCATATTATTTAATTCATTTTTAGTGATGGGTGACAAATACCAAGAGCGCACCGACTCGCGCATTAAATATGTGATACTCGACGGAGCCGCAAAGGTACGTCCATCGAATAGTTACATTTCAGTTTTTATTTTTCTACAATTATTTCATTTAAAACCATTTTTATATTAGAAGAGAAAACGTGGTCGAAGAGCCGGACGCTACGTTCAAGCAAGAAGGCGCCGCCGTGAATTAAACGTGCACAAACCCGCTCACGTAGCTTTGTACGAAGAATTGGCTGCTGAAATAGCGCTCATATCGACGTCAGGACGCTGCGTGCGGAGGTCCGCTGCTATTGATATTCCGAAGCGCGATTCTGCTGGAACCACAGCAACGTTCAACGACACATCCTCTTCGTCGAGTGAAAGTAAAAACCTAGAGACAATAGAAATAGTTGATTTGTGCGATAGTGACGCCGAAACTGTAATTATGACGCCGCCGCAGGCAATAGACATTTTAGATACGTCAATAGCACGGAAAGTGTTCGAACATCATGAAATTCCCGATAATATATTGTTAGATTACGCGCGCCATCCGCACGAGGATCCAAACTTCGTACCGACAAGTGTATGGAATTGGTGCGAATTTAGATTCGAGACTCAGTAAATTAAATATAAATACGTAAGTTGGATATTCAATTTCATTTTCCATTTTGAAATCAATCCCCCGATAAAATGGCGACCAGTGATACCCACTCGAAAAGACAAGTGGACGAAGCCGCGCACAAGGACGAACTAGTTGCCTACGAAAAGAATTTAGTTGAACGCGAACGCCGCATCAAAGAAAACAAACGCCGCGTCGAAGCGGAACAATTAGAAATACTAAACGCGCAAAAGGAATAAAATAATTTTTAACAAAAAATACAACCGACATCAAAAGTGTAAAACAATTTCTATTGCATTTATACTAACGCTCCACAGCTATTACTAAAATCTATTTAATCGTTAAATAATATACTAAATACATTTCAACCTTTTCGGAGGCAGCGCAGAATTAAAAATTTTTCTTCTACTCGGAAGATCCTACTTCAGGGGTTGGCAATCTATGGCACCCCGGATACCGAATGACCGATTTAATCATTTCAAGTTAACAATATTAAACGAAAATCAACATACCCATTGCAGATTAACTACACGTACATCAGAAGTGTTGCCAATTTTTGATACAATCGTTACAATTACAAATGTTTTCAGCCGTATCTATAACGTTCCGTATTTTTTCTTGCGACTTATTAATTACCAAGTTCTTCATGCGGCGCCGCAGTCAAACCGTTATTGGCATATACGGGTATTTTTAATTTTGCGCCACCTCCGAAAAGGTTGAAATATATTTAGTATACTATTTAACGATTAAATAGGTTTTAGTAATAGCTTTGGAGCATTGGTATAAATGAAATATCTAGAAATTATTTTACACTTTTTAGCGCATTTTGAAGTCGGTTGTATTTTTTGTTAAAAATTATTATCCGACTTCAAAAAGGAGGAGGATACTCAAAATGTGCCTCACCAATTCTCTTACTCTCTCCATTTAGAAGTCACAGATATTTGTTCAGTATAAATTTAAACGTGATACAGTGAATATCGGTAAGTACCAAATTACAAGTACCAATATTTTATATTTTTATCCGACTTCGAAAAGGAGGAGGATACTCAATTCGATCAGTATATTTTTTTTTTCCTGGCTTTGTTCACCGATTACTCCGAGATGGATAGACCAATCGGAATGAAACCTTTTGCATCTTCTAAAGTATGTCTCCCGATTGGTCCCGTTAAAAGAACATTTCGCATTTTTTTATTCCGAACGGTTTTTATTGCAAAAAAACGGGAAGTTTCTAACCTCAACATAGAATGACTTCAATGATCCTTTAATATATTGTCGGGAGCATGAATCTGAACAACTTTTTCCTTATGCATAATTAACGGAAACCTTTAGTTTTCGAGATATTCGTGAAAAACTATTGTTATTTTTTCTGCCTTTGTTCGCCGATTATTCCGAGACGGATGGACCAATTGGAACGAAATCTTTTGCGTCTTGTAGGATATGTCTTCCGATTGGTCCCGTTATAAAAACATTTCGCATTTTTTTATTTCGAACGGTTTTCATTATTACAAAATGCGTTCTGGTTCAAGGAATGCACCGATTGCGATGAAAGTTTTCACATTTCGTAGATCATTCCGCGATGATTCGATTTCCCAAAATTTATGTAACTTCTTATTGTTAATAACTATTGTTATCATAATAAAAAGCCTATTCTTTAGGGTTACCCTCCAAGGAATATACCGATCGCGATTTTTCAAAGTTGTCCCTGCAAGTAAACTTCGAATACTGATCGTTCCACTAAAAAGTGTGAAATAAAATAATTTTTAACAAAAAAAAATCCGACTTCAAAATGCACTAAAAAGTATAAAATAATTTCCATTTCATTTATATCTGTATTCCATAGCTATTAATACAATCTACTTAATCATTAAATAGGATACTAAATATATTTCAAAGTTTTCGGAGGCGGCGCAAAATTAAAAACACCCGAACAAACGGTGCTGCCAATAACGATTTGATTGTGGTATGGCAAACTTGGTAATTAATAAGTCGTAAGAGAAAAATTATAGTTCCGGTTGAAAACATTTGTAATTGTAACGATTGTATGAGAAATTGTCAGCACTCCTGATGGACATGCACTATACTGCAGTTCACAAGAGACCATACTTAATTCGTGCCGCTCACGAGGTCTAGAGAGATTTTTAATGACGTGTGTTATTCCCCTCTCCAGCTTGCTTCTTATTATACTTTGCGATCATATAAATGGTGGGCAGAAATATATGACGTACGATAACTGAAAACCGGTGATAATATTGTAAAGTTTCACGATGCAATGAAAATTCTATTATTTTCCAGAAAAAAATTATGTGAACGCAAAGTAAGAAGCAAGCTGTAAAGGGGAACCACACGCACTATTAAAAATCTCCCAAGACCTCAGTAGGTCACTAGCGGCGCGAGTTAAGTATGGTCTCTTGTGAACTGCAGTATAGTGCATGTCCATCGGGAGTGCTGACAATTTCTCATACAATCGTTACAATTACAAGTGTCTTCAACCGGACCTATAATTTTTCTCCTACGACTTATTAATTACCAAGTTTGCCATACCACAATCAAATCGTTATTGGCAGCACCGTTTGTTCGGGTATTTTTAATTTTGCGCCGCCTCCAATAACTTTGAAATATATTTAGTATCCTATTTAATGATTAAGTAGATTGTATTAATATCTGCGGAATACAGATATAAATGAAATGGAAATTATTTTATACTTTTTATTACTAGTCGACAGTAAACTTGGTATGAAATCGCGGAATTGTGGAATGATCTACGAAATGTGAAAACTTTCATTGCAATCGGTGCATTCCTTGAACCAGAACGAATTTTGCAATAATGAAAACCATTCGAAACAAAAAAATGCGAAATGTTTTTATAACGGTACCAATCGGAAGACATATCCTACAAGACGCAAAAGATTTCATTCCGATTGGTCCATCCGTCTCGGAGTAATCAGCGAACGCACATTTAGAAAACAAAGTCGTTAGGAATAAAAAAATTCAAAATATTTTTTTTACGGGACCAATGGAGAATTGTACTGTACAAGATGCAAAAAGTTTCGTTCCGATTGGTCCATCCGTCTCAGAATAATCGGTGAACATACACCGCACGTACATGAAATAGTACGTTTTTTGCAATAAAAACCGTTCGGAATAAAAAAATATAGAATGTTTTTTTAACGGGACCAATCGGGGAACATACTTTAGAAGATGCAAAAGGTTTCGTTCCAATTGGTCCATCCGTCTCGGAATAATCGGCGAACAAAGGCAGAAAAAATAACAATAGTTTTTCACGAATATCTCGAAAACTAAAGGTTTCCGTTAATTATGCATAATGAAAAAGTTGTTCAGAATCATGCCCCCGACAATATATTAAAGGATTATTGAAGTCATTCTATGTTGAGATTAGAAACTTCCCGTTTTTTTGCAATAAAAACCGTTCGGAATAAGAAAATTCGAAATGTTTTTATAACGGGACCAATCGGAAGACATATCCTACAAGATGCAAAAGATTTCATTCCGATTGGTCCATCCATCTCGGAGTAATCGGTGAACAAAGCCAGAAAAAAAATATATATATATATACATATATACTGATCGAATTGAGTATCCTCCTCCTTTTCGAAGTCGGATAAAAAATAAATATAATTGTTCGTTTGTTCGTCCATTTAATCGCGTTCGTTATTTAACACCCGAACAACGTTTCTAATAGCGGTAAACGGTTCCTACATTCGTATTCGGCGCACATTCAACGGTTAGAAAGCAATATTGAATATCAATATTTGGTAAATATCTAGAATAAGGGAGCCACCTCCGATTTCGATCACCTCGAAATATGTTGTCAAGGTAGTCATTCTGAACAACTTTTTCCTATACATATAATAGTCGGACTCTTTTAGTTTTCGAGATATTTGAAAGAATAACGCGCTTTACTATCAATATTTCCAAGAGTGAATAAATTGCAGCTAGGATCCCCTCTATTGTTTTGGGGGGCAAAGCCCCCCAAACACTCCCGCCCCCACGACGACAATAATCCCAAACCCCTTTGGGACGAACTTAAGTACTTCGAAAACACATGTGGGGATTAATGAATGGATAGTATACAGGGTGAGGAAAAAGTCCGGGACCGGTGAAATATCCCGAAAACAAGGCATTTTAGGAAAAAATATTTAATACATAAATTGTAGGGTGTCAATAGATGCATCAAACGGTGGTACGTACTTGACCTTGAGCGTAAGTATGGAGGAGCTATCCAGGTCAAGTTAAAAATTTTAAATGGAAACACCCACTTTTTATTTAATATTCTTGTAGCTGACATCGAGAGCTTTTCAAAACACTTCCATGAGCTTCTTTCGGTTGAGTACTTTTCGAGATATGAGTCGATAAAGTTCAAGCACCGTCGGCATTAGTAGTACAGTCTAATGCTAAATATCAAGTTCACTGATAACTTTGGACATTGAGTCAACGACTTTAGTAAGAAACATAAATAAGATATATGTATATATACACACAAGGCACTCTATTGAACGCAAAATGCTGTCGAAAATTTATGTAGCCTTAAGATAACTATTTTCTCAAATATTTCGAAAACTAAAAGAGTCCGACTATTATATGTATAGGAAAAAGTTGTTCAGAATGACGACCTTGACAACATATTTCAAGGTGATCGAAATCGGAGGTGGCTCCCTTATTCTAAATATTTACCCATGCGGAAATTACAACCACAAAATTATGGAGGGAAAAAGTTGAATAGATACATTGAAGGTACTTTCCAGCGTAGAATGAAAAAATTGGGGCAAATAACAAAAACGTACCCTGAAAACAGATGCAATTACTTTCTCGCAGGATATATCTGGAAATATGTTTGAGGTAAAAGAAATATTAAACCTTATTTTCTTCAATACATTCTTTATTCCAAATTAATGTTGTTGTGGACAATGTATCAATATATAATAATATGATTTCTTTTTCTTTATTTTCAGCATTTGTTCAGACATTGATGAGCATTCTCGCAGGATATATCAGGAAATATGTTTGAGGTAAAAGAAGTAGTAAATCTTATTTTCTTTAATACATTCTTTATTCCAAATTAATGTTGTTGTGGACAATGTATCAATATATAATAATATAATTTCTTTTTCTTTATTTTCAGCATTTATGCAGACATTGATGAGGAAATTACCACCAAAATTATGAAGTAGAGAATTTGAATAGATCCATTCAACAAATTAAACATTGTGGAATGAAATACTAGGATTAATAACAGAAACGTACTCCGAAAACAGATGCAATTACATTTTCGCAGGATATATCAGGAAATGTCTCAGGTAAAATAAATATTAAACCATATTTTTTTCAATATATTCTTTATTCCAAATTAATATTGTTGTGTACAATGTATCAATATATAATAATATGATTTCTTTTTCTTTATTTTCAGCATTTATTCAGACATTGATGAGGAAATTACAACCACAAAATTATTGAGTAGAGAATTTGAATAGATCCATTAAACAAATTAAACATTGTGGAATGAAATACTAGGGCATATAACAAAAACATACTATGCAAACAGATGCCATTACTTTCTTGCAAGATATATGTGGAAATATGTTTAAGGTAAAAGAAATATGAAACCATATTTTCTTCAATACATTCTTTATTTCAAATTAATGATTTTGAGTACAATGTATCAATATATTGTAACATGATTTGTTTTTCTTTATTTTCAGCATTTATTCAGACATTGATGAGGAACTTACAAGCACAAAAGTTGAATAGATACATTAAAGAAATTAGACAGTGTGGAATGAAATGCTAGGACAAATAACAAAAACATAATCTGAAGACAGATGCAATTACTTTCTTGCAAGATATATGTAGAAATATGTTTAAGGTAAAAGAAATATTAAATCTTATTTTTTTCAATACATTCTTTATTCTAAATTAATGTTGTTGATTATAATGTAGCAATATATAATAATATGATTTCTTCTTCCTTATTTTCAGCGTTTGAACAGACACGGAGCGGAAAATTGCATCAGAGATATTATGGAGTAGAAGTATTAAATAGATACAGTGCAGAAATTATTCAAGCAAGAGCAGGATTAAATTAGATAAGCTTGTCTTGCACGTTATAGACATTAAAAACAATGTGTAAACTAGCATATTTCAAATAAATATTTTAATAGAATGGAATATTTCAATACAACTGTTCTACTTGTTTGAGACAAATTCAAGATTTCTAAACACAATACAAGCGCTATAAAAAAGATACAAGTGAATAGTGAAATAGAAACTCTGTTTCAAATTTTTTCTTTATAAATTATTACTTGGTAAAACTATTTATTTGAAAGTAGAAGAAAACACTGAGAATTGTAACTTAAATTCTATGTTAAGGAAATTAGAATAGGAAGTTAAAGTTTAAGGTATTCATCTATTTTATTAAACTATTTATTTGAAATATGCTGGTATTACATTGTTTTTAAAGTCTATAACGTGCAAGACAAACTTATCTAATTTAATACTGCTCTTGCTTGAATAATTTCTGCACTGTATCTATTTAATACTTCTACTCCATAATATCTCTGATGCAATTTTCCGCTCCGTGTCTGTTCAAACGCTGAAAATAAGGAAGAAGAAATCATATTATTATATATTGCTACATTATAATCAACAACATTAATTTAGAATAAAGAATGTATTGAAAAAAATAAGATTTAATATTTCTTTTACCTTAAACATATTTCTACATATATCTTGCAAGAAAGTAATTACATCTGTCTTCAGATTATGTTTTTGTTATTTGTCCTAGCATTTCATTCCACACTGTCTAATTTCTTTAATGTATCTATTCAACTTTTGTACTTCATAATTTTGTGCTTGTAAGTTCCTCATCAATGTCTGAATAAATGCTGAAAATAAAGAAAAACAAATCATGTTACAATATATTGATACATTGTACTCAAAATCATTAATTTGAAATAAAGAATGTATTGAAGAAAATATGGTTTCATATTTCTTTTACCTTAAACATATTTCCACATATATCTTGCAAGAAAGTAATGGCATCTGTTTGCATAGTATGTTTTTGTTATATGCCCTAGTATTTCATTCCATGCTGGAAAATATCTGTAATGTATCTATTCAACTTTTCTGCTCCATAATTTTATGCTTGTAATTTCCTCATGAATGGCTGAATAAATACTGAAAATAAAGAAAAAGAAATCATATTATTATATATTGATACATTGTCCACCACAACATTAATTTGGAATAAAGAATGTATTAAAGAAAATAAGATTTAATATTTCTTTTACCTCAAACATATTTCCTGATATATCTTGTAAGAAAGTAACTGCATTCAATTTCCACATGTTTTTCACTATAACCTATATCTGTCAAACGTTACACACAACCACTTGACCTTATCGTTAGATATATGTAATCATATACTTTAGCATGCATACGCATTCAAATAGCATAGGAATTTAAATCGACAAACAATACCACCATCTGCCGATTTCCAAAGGCAATGATTATAAAAGATATGGCGTCCAAATGCCACGAATCCAAATGGCACGACGTCCAAACGGCATGGCGTCCAAACGGCACGACGTCCAAACGGCACGACGTCCAAACGGCACGACGTCCAAACGGCATGGCGTCCAAACGGCACGACGTCCAAAAGGAACGCGTCCAATCGGTCCGGCATCCAAAAGGAACGCGTCCAATCGGCACGGCGTCCAAAAGGAATGCGTCCAATCGGGACCGTCCAATCGGGACGCGTTCAATCGGTCGACGTCCAAGTAGGACACCCCCGTAGCTTCGCACCACCGGCCGCTCGACCGAGTGCGTGGACCAAATGTCCGAACCTGCGGTTCCTCTCGTTCTGAGCAGGATTACTATCGCAACGACTAGTCATCAGTAGGGTAAAACTAACCTATCTCACGACGGTCTAAACCCAGCTCACGTTCCCTGTTGGCGGCTGAACAATCCGATGCTTGGCGAATTCTGCTTCGCAATGATAGGAAGAGCCGACATCGAAGGATCAAAAAGCGACGTCGCTATGAACGCTTGGCCGCCACAAGTCAGTTATCCCTGTGGTAACTTTTCTGACACCTCTTGCTGAAAACTCTTCAAGCCAAAAGGATCGATAGGCCGTGCTTTCGCAGTCTCTATGCGTACTGAACATCGAGATCAAGCCAGCTTTTGCCCTTTTGCTCTACGCGAGATTTCTGTCCTCGCTGAGCTGGTGTTAGGACACCTGCGTTATTCTTTGACAGATGTACCGCCCCAGTCAAACTCCCGGCCTGGCAGTATCCTCGAATCGGATCACGCCGGAGTATTATCGGCGATCGGCGCAAGGCCTCATACCACTCTTGTACGCTTGGTTCTAGAATTCCGTGACAACCGGGTCGAAACCACGGTGCACGCGCTCCACCTAATCGAGTAAGTAAAGAAACTATGAAAGTAATGGTATTTCACCGGCGATATAAAATCTCCCACTTATGCTATACCTCTCATGTCTCCTTACAATGCCAGACTAGAGTCAAGCTCAACAGGGTCTTCTTTCCCCGCTAATTTTTCCAAGCCCGTTCCCTTGGCAGTGGTTTCGCTAGAAAGTAGATAAGAACAGAAGGGAATCTCGTTAATCCATTCATGCGCGTCACTAATTAGATGACGAGGCATTTGGCTATTTTATTTTTTTTCATGTTTTTTATTTTTTTTTTAGAAGGAGGAAAATGCGTTACGCATACCGACGATGTTGTTGTCGGTAGTGTGGGACTCCCCCGAAGGGTTTACCCACTAAAAACCTCCTTCGCATTATACCTGAGAATGCAGGTAGCAGATGAATAATCATCTAGATCATGAGTATGATTATCCAATTCCCGATCTTCTTCGTACGATCGCCGTGGTCTTATTAAAAATCCAAAAGGCATTTATGCCTCCAATCAGGATTCGGGATGACAGCACTTTTAGTTCTCTTTTCTTGAAAACTTTCGCTTTGACTAAGTCCTCTGCTGATCGTTCTTATTAGATTCTTATTAGAATACCTGAAGGCATCGCTCTTAATTGCCATGATGTGACTTCATCTGGGCCTGGTGCCATTGTTATTGCGGGGTAGGCCTTTTTAACCTCCCAAGACTCGATTGGCTTCCATAAAGCCTGGATTGTCGGTAGCTCATGTTCCGTTCCAGGTGTTTCGGACCTGTCATTCGTCATCACCGTGCGCCAGAAAGATGTCATTACATCTTTATTTGGTGTATTTGTGGCAGTTTTCCTTTTCAGTATTGATCTTAAGCACTGTGTTACGTCCCTAAATATAACCCATTTTCGTCTTTCGCCATTCCAAAGAGGTCTTGCTCTGGAATCCGCAAACCATCAGCGTTTTCTCGCTTAGCGACGACCGCGATACGAAATCAGGGAACTTGCGGAATGCGATGGCGAAAACCCTTTACTTGCAGGTTTTCGCAAGCAAAGAGCGTGACCTACTCCCCTTTTGGGAGTATAAGTTATCGGTGCAACGCAAGTACGCCAGTTCCGTGATAGCGTAAAGCAAGGACCGAAGTTCTGTCCGTTCGCGACCCGCAGTAGATCCGTGTTCAAGGCTACTCGAAACCAGGAAGATCATCAACGACGTGCTCGGCCGACGGTTCAACACGAGTGTATCGCCGCAATCTGAGATAGCAGATTCATAATTGGACCAAGTCTAGGAGTGCACCCGTGTGCTGTGCAGGACCACCACCAACCGCTTGTATCTCCAAGCTCGAGTCGTAGCCACGCGCCGCGAGTCTAGTGTAACGTCCGAACCGCGAACATAGCGTAAAACGAGACCTCTCGAGTGAATGAACTGTGAGTGAATACAAGAACGAACGAGTGACGTACAACACCTGAAGTCACCGAAGGGTATGTAACGACAAACAAGAATATATATATTATTGAAAACCCATACACGTATCGACAATTACTAAACGCCCTATCCTGCATCCTTTATTATCCGCAAGGAAGGTCAAGGTACGCTTTAGCGTTTAAATCGGCAGAACCCAAAGATCAGAGTAACAGAGTAAGAACCACCCGTCAGGTGGGACGTAACAATTTTGGTGTCAGAAGTGGGATGTGCCGTTAACCATACGGATTCACGTAATATTAAAATTCATTAATTTCCGTTGCTTAACGCGCCGTAACTTGATCAAATCCTTGTCCACTCACAACGCTCACTATGCCTCTCGTTCACGACACGATTCCCCCTCGCAACTCACCACTGCCTCCGACAGCCTCGCCGTCCATAAGAGACACGAGGAGCCTCGGTCAATCCGGGACATCGCATATTGAATCATGGTTTATCACCGAAAGGGAGGAGAGAAAGGTGGATCGGATTTTAGAAAAAATCCCTGACTTCGACCCTGACAAGGTTTCGTTCGAAGACTTTTTAAACGCAATACATAAAGTAAAATCACGAGTCCCCCCCGGCCAGGAGGCCACTTTTCTCGAAGGTCTAATGGATAAATTGGTCCAGCACGTTAAATTTTACGTAGAACAACAAGAATGTAATAGCGTTGTAGATCTGTTAAAATTGCTCCGGAAAAGATATGCCCCTAACAAAACGTATAAGGAACTCTGCTTAGAACTCGCAAATCTCCCAATGAGAGATAATGAAACCGTTCTGGAATATACCCACCGTTTCACCAGGCTCCTTTATAAGGCATCAGCAAGCGGTCGCGACGAAAAGGGCAAAAACTTTGACCCCGAAAAATTTGACATCTTAGCAGGGCGGGCTTACATCCGAGGCTTGCCAGCAAAATTAGCTCAGGCTGTAATGACCGCAAGAAAAACAACGCTCACCGGTATCATGGACGAGGCTCTTTTAATAGATAAGAATGATGCGAAAATGAAAAAATTGGTCCCTCCGGCAAATTCTCACGTTCATCCTTTACCAGCAACCCCTCCTTCACCATGCGACTACAATCGAACCTGGTCTGAATGGCGAGAACCGCCACCGCAGGTACAACCAGAATACCCTAGCCATCCATGTGGCTCTTGCTATGCGAACACGGTCCAGCCCGCGGCCCCTCCGGCAAACACGTGCCAATCTCGGTACGCAACTCCACCATGCGGGTCCGGATGCCCACACGGCTGTGCACCATACATACCCCCGCAGCCGTCTTGTTTCTGCGGGTGCGGCCACGCTCAAAGGGCACCACCCCAAGATCCATATTGCCATAATCACCATAACGCACACGGAACTCAATATTCAGGTCCAACAAACTACTCAAATAATTATTCACGCGGACCTAATCGGCGCCAAGGACCACGCCGACCACTAGGAAATAGCTATCCTGAACGTGGGCGCGATCCTCCGCCGAGACTAGATAACAGACCGTCGCGAAATAGTACGCCAGAAAGGGAAAATTTAAACTTCAATCGCGCCCGTTCACCCGCGGACCATCGAGCGGGCGCAGCTTTTACGCCTCGCCGCGATCACCACCAGCCCCAAGCGAGTCCCCAGGACTCTTACAGGCTCCTTCGCCGCGAATCAAGATCCGCTCAAAGGAACTAAGGAAGGGAAACGGAGAATTTATAATAGACACCGGCTCGATGTTGAACTTGATTAAGTCAAACGCGCTACGGACCGACGCGCCGATCATTAAATGCGAGAGCGTCAGCGTAAAAGGACTGCAAGGATACATCATTGCTGCCGGTATCATAAGTATCAAAATAAACGAAAGCCAAACCCTCTTCTATGTCGTCGACAACCCGGATTTCCCTGACGGAGTTATAGGATTATTAGGTAGCCCGTACCTCCTACAAGAAGAAAGCGAAATTTCTTTTCATCATAGAACCCTAGTAACGAGCAAACGGCCGATTCATCCTATCGGATTCTCGAATTCACGGGAGATAAAAGAAACGCTGACAACTTCTCAACGCAACCAGGAAGCCCCACGAGCGCTCCTCGGTGAACAGGAATGTACGAAAATTGCGTCAGCCGATTGCACCGACGATAACGACGAAGACGCGGACCGCGCCGTCGAACGGCTGACCCAGCAGAATCCGCAGGAGTCCAGTGACGAAACGCGCAACGTGACCGACATTACTGACTCACCTAGACCGCTGACACCGCTGACAGATGAACAGCTGGAATTTCAAGGCGAAGACCTAGGAGACTATGTCGTCACGCAACACTCCGACATTGAAAGAATCCATAAAATTAACAAAGCGTTAAAATTAGATCACTTAGAAGACAAACCGCGACGCATGGTTGAAAGTATCGTAACACGTTACGCGGATAGATTTTTTATTCCCGGCGATCCCCTGGGAGATACGAAAACAATCGTTCACAACATCCCTGTGGACGACAAAACTCCGGTATTCATGCGACAGTATCCCTTCAGCGTTGACCAGGAGAAAGAAATATCGAAGCAAATTCAAAATTTAGAGGATTTGGGAGTAATAGTTCCCTCGAACTCACCATACAATTCGCCCCTCTGGCTAGTTCCGAAAAAGCCAGATTCGAAAGGAAATGTGCGCTGGAGAATGGTCGTAGACTTCCGTAAATTAAACGCGAAAACAATCGACGACCGTTTCCCGATTCCCCGCATTTCAGATATTTTCGACCGGTTAGGAGGTGCGAAATATTTCGCTGTGTTTGACTTGGCAAACGGATTTCATCAAATACGCATGGCCCCGGAGGATCAGGAGAAAACGGCATTCTCAACTCCGGATGGACATTACGAATACGCGCGCATGCCGTTCGGTTTGAAAAATGCACCTGCCACTTTTCAAAGGCTCATGCAACTCGTTTTAAAGGGATTAATTGGGAAAATCCTGTACGTATACATTGACGACATAGTAGTTTACGGACGCACCTTGGAGGAAATGGAAACACGACTCGAAACGTTATTCCAACGCCTACGCGAAAATAACCTCACATTACAACCAGATAAGGCAGAATTCCTGAAAAAGGAGGTAACCTATTTGGGCCATATCATCTCACCCGAGGGAATAAGACCAAACCCGGAGAAAATTCGAGCAGTAGAAAGTTTTCCGACTCCAACCACGCGCAAAACACTCAAACAATTTTTAGGATTGGTAAACTACTATAGGCGATTCATCCCGGATCTGTCACAACAGGCCAAACCTCTGACAGAATTAACGAGTCCCAAGAAACCATTTGCATGGACCGAAGCCCATCAGAAAAGTTTTGAAGAACTACGACAGACGTTGTGCAAAGAACCCGTTTTACGCTATCCGAATTTTGATGAACCCTTCATTATCACCACCGACGCATCAGACATCGCTGTCGGCGCTGTCCTAAGTCAGGGCAAAATAGGCGAAGATCCACCTATCGCCTACGCATCGTTAGCTCTTACGCCGGCTCAACAAAACTATTCTACAACGGAAAAAGAATGCTTCGCGATCATTTTTGCAGTCAAACATTTCAGAACATATATCTATGGCAGAAAATTCACGTTAGTAACTGATCATCGCCCCCTACAATGGCTATTCTCGGTTAAAGACCCGGTGTCACGTCTAGCCCGATGGCGAATACTCCTAGAGGATTATAATTATGAAATCATATACAAACCGGGTCGTGTAAATGCAAACGCAGACGCCTTGTCAAGGAATCCGGTACCTTTTGCGTTACCAATAACGCCTTCGGAAGAACCCATCGCAACCCGGGTAAGCGCACGCCGTGCGGCCCAACTTAGGCCAAGTTATGAGGAACCACCATCCTTGATCCTGGATGAAACACAATCCAAAGGGAATATAGAACCGGAAGAAATCGAGCCCAATGCAAACTCCACCATGAGGGATGACAACGTCACCACGGAGCAAGAGCATGAGGCATTGGCGAGTAGTACCCCAAAACCAAGAAAACGTGTATCTTGGGGGTCACCTCTCTCCACCCGGGAACCTACGCAGCCATCCACAGATCAGGGTGATTCAGAACATGAACCATCCTCGCACGAGCTCACGCAAACAGATACCGTCGAACAACCAACACGCACCTCATGGGATTTGCCATCTCCTTCAGAAATACTAGATATACCGCAGTCTACGTTTAGGACCCCCAAATTCACTCGCGAATGGAAGGAGATAGATAATATTTACGCACCAGGCCCTCAGGTCACCGCCGGCCCAACAACAACGGCAACTCATTGCAAAATAGTAATTTCTAAAGCTCCTCTCACGGAGGGCCCTGGTAATATCGCGCACTTTATCCCTGCCGATAAAATTCTCACCAGCCCTATTTGCAGAACTTTAAAAGCTCTAGGAATGCTATCAGAGACAAACCTACTCAACGAAGATCTAACTGAAGGCCGCGTAATTATTACCCAAGCCGAGGAAAGGCGAATCTTTAGCATTGTAGGAGCAAGACATTTTTTTCACACAATCGAACCACATCAGTTACCCTACATATTACACGCATTAAAACTCAGCGCCAAAATAGAAGGCATAGATAACCTCCGCATTCCGGCAAGCGGAGAAACCTTGCTTCAAGTTAGCATACCAATGCTCCAACATCATTTATATGAAGTATTTCATGACTATCCCATAACTATCACAATCTGCACGGGCGAGGTACAGACTCCACCAGAGGACCAACGCGAAGATATTATCCGTCATTACCACGAGAGCCTGATAGAAGGTCACAAGGGAGTGACCAAAATCTACCGCCGCATTCGAGACCGATTCGAATGGCCAAAAATGCATCGAAACATAGAAGATTACATACGTTCCTGCAAAAGCTGCCAGGAGCAGAAACTAGTAAGAATAAAAACTCGTGAACCAATGCTTATTACCGATACCCCAGCAAAACCATTTGACAAGATAGCATTAGACACAGTCGGACCTCTTCCATTCACGCCAAGCGGAAACCGTCATATTCTCACACTGCAATGTCAACTTTCGAAATTTTGCATGGCTATTCCATTACCAGATATTCGAGCTGAGACCGTAGCAGACGCCTTCTCGCGTTACTTTATTGCAATGTTCGGCGCGCCACGGGCAATCCTCACGGATCGCGGAACGTCGTTTATTAATCAAGTTCTTAAAGGAATAGCAAAAACTTTTAATATTGAACACGTTACCACCTCCGGTTACAGGCCTCAAACTAACGGTTCCCTTGAGCGAAGTCACCACGTACTCATCGAATACTTAAAACATTTCATTGAAAACAAGTATGACTGGGATATTTTCCTCCCATTCGCAACGTACTCATATAACACATCAACACACGAAGCAACAAACTTTTCGCCTTACGAAGTAGTTTTCGGCCAGCTAGCTAGAGACCCCTTCACTCCTATGACCCACGAAGAACTCCTGACCTATCCAGTATACATTCAAAATTTAGTACAGAAATTAGAAGAAATACGGCAAATAGCAAGGAAAAATCTTGAACAAAGCAAAGAACGTTCAAAATTACAATACGACAAGAAAAGTAATGAAGTCCAATTCTCGCCCAACGATCAAGTTTATGTATTGAAAGAGCCACGTCTTAGTAAATTCGACCCTCATTATATCGGCCCGTTCAAAATTTGCGAAATAACTGACAATAGCAACGCAATCCTCAGGGACGAACAGGGAAGAAAATTTGCAAAACATCTTAACAAATTAAAACTCGCTCATTCGAAAAACTTTGAAAACAAATCCGATAACACCTGGAAGCCTCCCCCTTTCGACCCTACCTGAAAGACAAGGTATTTATTTTAGGAAGTCCAGTAAATAATAGCAAACCACTAGATAAAACAACCAAACCACCATGGGCCCCTAGTACCTGCTGCTGGGAATCGCCTCCATCCAGTTCACGATCGCGAGCCATATGGAGGGCGACTATTCCGTTACCCGGTTAAGGTACAACCCCGGACTGTATCCAGAGAAGCTATCCCCGATCCGCACGTTTCGGACAACGTGGAGACTAGTAACAGCTCTGGATGTAACGGAAATCCTAACCAGCCGCCCAGACACCACCTTCGCGGTAAACCGCATGAAGGTCATGTGCAGGGCCCAGAACATAACATCATGCCCCGCGGACACCCTAAGAGAAGACTTAGACAGAAAACTAGCGGAGGCAGTACGATACGAAAACTTATTAGCACACGCGCTCGGGAAAAATACGGTTAGAGTAAGACGAGCCCCTATCGGATTCATCGGCTCGATCAGCAAAACTCTGTTCGGAACACTCGACGAAACCGACGCGGAATATTATAACCGCGAAATCGACAAAATTTATAACGACCAAAAGCAAATAACATCTTTAATTCATAACCAAACCCACGTAATTAAATCTGAATTCCGTAAGGCATATAATACGCTGAACACTCTTTCCAAATCGGCAACAAATATGAATACTAGAATCGAACACATCCTCTATAAAACTGCAGAAATTGGCAGACGCGAAGACAAACTAGAATTAGAACTAGCTATGTCCTCCTGGGGAACCAGATTGATCCGGCAAACTGACGAATATGTATTAACGCTATCCACCATGACCGACGCAATAATGTTCGCAAAATTAGGAATCCTACATCCAATGATCTTATCACCAGACCAACTAGTCACAGCATGTAAGGCCATCCAAACTTCCACACATCTGGAATTCCCGCTCTCAATGGAAGAGTTGAGATCGGAGCAACTCCAGGGCACGACAACAATGAGTGCTGTATACGCAAAAGGAAGAGTGATCATCACGATAGACTTTCCTCTCCTAGAACCAAACTCCTATGAACTTTACCACCTATATCCCTGCCCATCTTTCCAGCAACTGAATGCAAACACCTTTACTCCTTTAATGATCCAACCACAAACAGATTTTCTTGCAATAGATCAAACAACCACCACCTTCTTCTCCCCTGACAAAACATACCTCAAAACCTGTAAAAACCCTAACGGAAGACTCCTCTGCGAAATCATGTTCGCTCCAAAATTATGAGCAAAGTCATATCTGTGAAATTGATCTCATCTTGCGTCCAGAACACCTACAGTGGAAGCAGTGCATTGTGAAAACGGCCCCAATGAATAACATACAGATCACGAAGCTAGAAGCTCCAAATACATGGCTATTTTCGATGAAACGTAAGGAAGAAATACAAATAAAATGCAATAAAAAATCGGCTGGATACGAACAAATCCAAGGCGCAGGAATATTACAGCTACAAAGCCACTGTGAAGCAACCATTGATCACACCAGAATAATGGCATCCGGAATAAAAACCCAGCAATACGATTACACATTCAAACCAAGTTTCAGCCTAAACATATCTAACCTCATCCCGGACATAACCCCACATCATATACAAATACTAACAAAGAACCAAGAAAACCAGCCAAATTTCACACTCATCAACATAGACCCAGACAACCTTATAACCTTACAAGAAGTGGATAACCAAGCGCAGGATATAGCACAGCACCACCGTGCTCTAGCCCACACAGCTTACATCACCTACGGGTCATTGTCAGCCATAAGTATTGTCCTTATGATAATAATAGCGATAATAGGATACAAATTCTACAAAAAGCGAGCGGAGAGCAGAAGCCAACCCAAATGCCACCAGTTCACGCTAAAAGACATCGAAATGCAGAACCAACCGACCATCACTACAGCAACAGGTCCACCAGATCTGCAGATAGCAGAACTACCAGAAATACAAATATCAAACGAAACAACGAACCCTGGTTTCGAGGAAAAATCAACACTTTTCTATTAAAACTAAGGAACGGAATCAGGAAATACAGATAAAAGGGGAAAAAGAAAGTATACGCATCATGTGGTAGAAAGGAAAGAAAACATATTTATTTCTTTGGTATACAAGCTTTCCTTCTATATGGGGGAGGTAAGTCAGGCCTGCTCCCGGAAGAGAGGCGCGAGGTCCAGCAACGAGTCCTCATCCCATTCCCACAGGTCGCGGAGGGTTCGGCGAAAATATGCCCTATACCAACGGACAGCTTCCCTGTAGGCGATGTTTATGTGCCCGGGATGGACGGAATGCGTACCGTCCTCGCGCTGCAAACAAAGTATTATTGAAAAACAAAAAAAAAAAAAAAAGTAAATAAATAAATAATAAAGACGAAATAACAAGGCCACTTACCCAAGATCGAAATACATCCTTTTTAAGTAAAGATAGATCCATGGCAAGTAGTAATAGAGTGTGTCTTGAAAAATTCAGAATAAAATTAACGATCACCATTCGACCGACCACTTTATATACACCACAAACTCCCCACCAAGTTTACCAAGAGCATAGCAACGTTCAGATTCTACGTCGACAATTTTTCAATAGCCATCGTGGAATAGCTAACTCAGCGTATTCATAGACATTTCGTTCCAAAACCAAGCCTTTTATGGTCACATAAATTTTCACTCGGCATCCTTTTCAAAATTATCGTCTGTCTAGCGTGGGGGGGGGGGGGGGGGGGGTGCCCTGTGGCCACTTCCCGCACAAATTTTTCCACTTTATACATAAAACAACAACACAAAACCTGTACATATCTCCGACACTTTATATACATATTTCTTTTCTTTATATTTTCAACAGCTGCGCCCCATTGTATTCTCTTCGGCACCTTTTACTTTTATATTTTGAACAGCCACCTTTTATTGTAAAATTTTTCACTATTATATATATACTCTGTGAATGCATGAAAATGTATGTGTGATTGAGCAAATGAGGGTGGCGAACGACGAAAACACCTTACACAAAATGCCCTCGCGAGAGCATTTTGTGTCTAGCGTGGGGGGTGTTACGTCCCTAGATATAACCCATTTTCGTCTTTCGCCATTCCAAAGAGGTCTTGCTCTGGAATCCGCAAATCATCAGCGTTTTCTCGCTTAGCGACGACCGCGATACGAAATCAGGGAACTTGCGGAATGCGATGGCGAAAACCCTTTGCTTGCAGGTTTTCGCAAGCAAAGAGCGTGACCTACTCCCCTTTTGGGAGTATAAGTTATCGGTGCAACGCAAGTACGCCAGTTCCGTGATAGCGTAAAGCAAGGATCGAAGTTCTGTCCGTTCGCGACCCGCAGTAGATCCGTGTTCAAGGCTACTCGAAACCAGGAAGATCATCAACGACGTGCTCGGCCGACGGTTCAACACGAGTGTATCGCCGCAATCTGAGATAGCAGATTCATAATTGGACCAAGTCCAGGAGTGCACCCGTGTGCTGTGCAGGACCACCACCAACCGCTTGTATCTCCAAGCTCGAGTCGTAGCCACGCGCCGCGAGTCTAGTGTAACGTCCGAACCGCGAACATAGCGTAGAACGAGACCTCTCGAGTGAATGAACTGTGAGTGAATACAAGAACGAACGAGTGACGTACAACACCTGAAGTCACCGAAGGGTATGTAACGACAAACAAGAATATATATATTATTGAAAACCCATACACGTATCGACAATTACTAAACGCCCTATCCTGCATCCTTTATTATCCGCAAGGAAGGTCAAGGTACGCTTAGCGTTTAAATCGGCAGAACCCAAAGATCAGAGTAACAGAGTAAGAACCACCCGTCAGGTGGGACGTAACAACTGAAAAAGATTTTTACGCCTTAGCCGTCTTTTGGTGATGACCTTTGGTGTGCATTTCCGCGCGTCATTCTTTCTCTGAGTTGTTCCTGTTGACGCGGGGAATACCTTTAAAAGGTATATTTCAAGTTCTTCAAATGTTCTGTTAACAGGCCAGCTTTTAATATTCTCACAAATTTCGTTCAGATGCGAGACGTGATATTCATTGCCCTGAAGAGGGTTTAATACGTTGAAAAGTTCATTTATCTCATTTACCAGGCAGGTGCCAGCTTCACCTGAGTGTTGGTTTTCTGTAGCCGCTTGCTCTTCTTGCGGTACATCAGGCTCGCTCATTACTCTTATGAGCTCTAGGACTTTGTCCTTATGTTTGGCACTACGCCGCTGCCCTTTGATTGCTTCAAGGGTGCGGTTTGTAAAATATGGTAAAAGTGCCTGGTTAATGAACCTTTCGCCTTTTATTGTAAGGTGCGCCTCCTGCCGTGCCAGGAGGGCTGCCTCTTCAGCGCTCCATGGAGCTTTCCGATTCACAACGCTTACAAGCTGATTGGCATCATACCAATCTTTGTGCTGCTTTTGTTCATGAACTCCTCTGCCCCTAGGAGTTTTAAATGGCTGATCGCATACTTGGCATTTGTATAACTCACTGGGAATAGATAAATCTTCCTCAGTTTCTCTAGGTCGGGTCGTCGTTGGGACGGATGAGCCTGAGGGCCCACCGACTAAAAACGTCCTTGTTATCCGAGGCTGTCTTAAGTTTTGAGGGCCAACTGAATACAGTCGAGAGGGTTGGCAACCCTCAGAACCTTAGCTCTTAGCTTCTTTCAACCTTCCATAAAGGAGGGAAGAGATATTAGTGGCGGGAACCATCGAAGAGGTGACTGCTTGCTTAACTAAGAGTCGTAGGACTGATCTCGGATACTAGGACAATGCCCCGACACCTCAAACGACCGCCTACTGGGGCCTGCATCGAGAAAGGAAGATCCAATCTCCTAAGACCTTGCGCGAAAATAGTCAATAACCAGCAGCGTATTGCTTTTGGCGTATGACTTTTAAGAGAGTCACAGTTACTCCCGCCGGACTTGGTTTGCGTCCGCGAGGAGAGGGTCAGCGACATCGACGCACAGGTCGTCAGCGGAGGTCCACCATTGGACGACACTCACAAGCGGAAGGTGCGGTATTATGCCGATAACCCTTCCCACGTTGAGTCGATTGCCGCCCGATATAGCGTCAGGAAAGAAAACATATCGTTTCCATCCTGCACTGTATCGTGGAGGGGCATTTGGTCGTCCAGATCCGCTGACGGGCTTTTGGACATGGGATTGACGTCAGGATTGTTGCGCGGAATTACAATACACGTACTTCAGGGTAGCCATACTAACTGGACAAGGTGGAACCGTCTAACATCGTACGGACCACCTGGTACCTGGGATCGACGAGGGATTGGGTGAAGCACCGGCAGCGGATACCCAAACGGGGTTAGCCGTCCCCTCTAGCCCCCCCTAATGTACATAGACCCGAGATGGCCAACATATTAAAAAAATAAAAATAAAAATAAAAATACGATCCGATATTTCCGAAATAGTGAATACAGCTTAGAATAGTGCAGAGTTACCTCAAAGAAAGGGGCCACAGTGTTTCTTCATCCTTATAATGTTGGTGCGGCTTCGGAACTTTTAAATATCTCGATATATCTCGAAAACTACGCATCTGATCAAAAAACGTCATAGAACGTAAATAGTAGGAAATTTAATTTCCTACAAAAAGGGTCTCTCAACATTTTGCCATAGCTCGCACCGTTTCCGAGATATTTGCAGATTTACCTCAAGGAAATGGGCGTCACGCACATATTCCGAGATATTTCTTCTTCTTCTTGATCTTCTTCTGCACAGCTGGCCTGGAAGTGGCATTTACAGCTGGGAATAGTGAATACAGCTTAGAATAGTGCAGAGTTACCTCAAAGAAAGGGGCGACAGTGTTTCTTCTTGCTTATAATGTTGGTACGGCTTCGGATCTTTTAAATATCTCGTTATATCGCGAAAACTACGCATCTGATCAAAAAATTTCATAGAACATAAAAAGTAGGATATTTAATTTCCTACAAAAAAGGTCTATTAATATTTTGCCATAGCTCGCACCGTTTCCGAGATATTTGCAGATTTACCTCAAGGAAAGGGGCGTCACGCACATATTCCGAGATATTTCTTCTTCTTCTTGTTCTTCTTCTGCACAGCTGCGCTGGAAATTTATTTTCCTACTTTTTATGTTCTATGACATTTTTTGATCAGATGCGTAGTTTTCGAGATATATCGAGATATTTAAAAGTTCCGAAGCCGTACCAACATTATAAGGAAGAAGGAACACTGTGGCCCCTTTCTTTGAGGTAACTCTGCACTGTTCTAAGCTGTATTCACTATTCCCAGCTGTGTATGCCACTTCCAGCGCAGCTGTGCCGAAGAAGAACAAGAAGAAGAAGAAATATCTCGGAATATTTGCGAGACGCCCCTTTCCTTAAGGTAAATCTGCACATATCTCGGAAACGGTGCTAGCTATGGCAAAATCGTAAGAGACCTTTTTTGTAGGAAATTAAATTTCCTACTATTTATGTTCTATGACATTTTTTGATCAGATGCGTACTTTTCGAGATATATCGAGATATTTAAAAGTTCCGAAGCTGCACCAATATTTTAAGGATAAAGAAACACTGTGGCCCCTTTACCTCAGGTAACTCTGCACTATTCTAAGCTGTATTCACTATACCGAGCTGTAAATGCCACTTCCAGCGCAGCTGTGCAGAAGAAGAGCAAGAAGATTTTTATGTAACATTTTGCCATAGCTCGCACCGGTTCCTAGATATTTGCAGAGATACCACAAGGAAAGGGGCGTCACGCACATATTCCGAGATATTTCTTCTTCTTCTTGTTTGTCTTCTGCACTGCTGCGCTGGAAGTGGCATTTCAGCTCGGGATAGTGGATACAGCCTAGAATAGTGCAGAGTTTCCTCAAAGAAAGGGGCCACAGTGTTTCTTCATACTTATATTGTTGGTGATAGAGGTGCTACCGCTATCGGTAACGACGCTCCGACGAAATACTTTCATTGCCAACTTCGTCTTTCTGCGTAGACTTGGGGAATTTCGCCAACATTTCCCCCCGGCCATCAGCAACTGGTCGATGATGTGGTCTGCGTGTCCGAGTTGTCCTGAGAGGGCTGATGAAGAAGGGCCAGCTTCGCGATGGGCCTTGTCAGCGTCGTGGTGGCCGTCTTGAGCTCAACGACTCTTGTCAATCCGTCCTTGCCTGGCAGGAGTTTGAGAACCCGTGTCATTGGCCATTTCCCTGGGGGCAAGCGTTCATCAGTAATAAGAACAAGAGTTCCTACCTTGATCTCATTTGATGGGTGATGCCACTTCGAAATTGCTTGGAGTCGTTGAAGATACTGCGTGGACCAGAGTCTCCAAAATTGTTGGAGGCGTTGCTGAAGAAATTGCCATCTTGATAACCGGTTGACTGCGAAGTCTAGAAACGTGGACTCTGGCACTGCGTTAATCTGCGATCCGATCAGGAAATGTCCTGGTGAGAGGGCTGAGATGTCGTCTGGATCATCGCTGAGTGGTTCCACCGGTCTTGAATTGAGGATGGCTTCGATCTGCGCGAGCAATGTTATTGATTCCTCGAACGTCAATAAAGCATCTCCAATCGTCCCCTTCAGATGGAATTTGAGAGACTTGACCACTGCCTCCCATTTTCCACCCATGTGTGGAGCGGCAGAAGGGTGCCTGCTGAGCTAGCGAGTTCGTTTTGAAGTGCCACCGCGTACCATCCTTGGCGAGTAGAGCTGCGATATCTTGATTTTCGCGTGTGCTGTCCTTGAACTGCTTTTTTAACTGCGCGTCCGCTCCTTGGAAGTTGGTGCCGTAATCTGAGTAGAGAGAGGCTGCAGTTCCTCTCCTTGCTGCGAATCTGCGATAGGCTGCGATGAACGCGTCGGCTGAGTAGTCGGTGACAACTTCCAAGTGTACAGCTGATGTTGCGAAGCAGACGAATACACAAATCCACCCTTTCTGCGTCTTGGCTCCTCTGCCTTTCCAAGTCTTCAGCGTGAGCGGTCCTGCGTAGTCCACACCAGTGTGTGTGAACGGGCGCGATGGAGTGACCCGACAAAGAGGTAGTTGGCCCATCAGTTGATGAGCACGGATCCCCCTCTGCCGAGCGCACTTCACGCACCGCAGGATATGTGTTTTCACTGGAGCTCGTCCACCGAGAATCCAGTAGCGTTGTCTGAGAAAAGCGAGGGTGGATTGCGTACCTCCATGCATGGTCTGAAGATGTGCGTGGTCGATGAGAAGTGCAGAGAGTCGTGAATCACGAGGCAAAATGACAGGGTGTTTGCCATCGTGCGAGAGTTCTGAATGTTGGAGGCGTCCGCCTACCCTGGCGATTCCTTGATGGTCGAGGTAAGCGGTGAGCCTCGTGAACGGATGCGTCGATGGAAGCGTTGTTCCTTTGCCGATTGTAGCGAGTTCGTTTTGAAAGAATGTGGACTGCGTGGCCTGAATCCAGTAGATTCTGGCCCTTTCCATATCAGCTGCTGAGATAGCGTGTGTGGGCTAAGCGTCCTGTCTTTTTAGCAGCTTGTCCACGAATTTGAGGCAGAGAGATGTAATTCTGAGTAATCTGTGAGAAGAAGAATATTTATAGATCAAATCCCATGAATATTCCTTTACGTTTGCGTTAGACGTGTGCAGTGAAACCACAGCACGAGCTTCTGGAGCTCCTAGCTCGTCTGCGTCGACACTGGTTTGAGTGGGCCATGCGTTCTGCGTTTGCGTGATCCCGAGTGGTCCCGTTCACCAAAGCGAGTGCTGTTGAAGCTGTTCTGTCGTCATGCCTCTTGACGCGCAGTCAGCTGGATTCGATGATCCTGGTACATGCCTCCAGTGAAAGTTCTGCGTAATCTCCTGGATCAGGATTACCCTGTTGCGAACGTAATCCTTCCATTTGGAGGGGTGCGTTTTGATCCACGCAAGCGTGACTTCTGAATCCGTCCACAAAAATGTCTGAGAGACGGTCATGTTCAAAGTAGCGTGAACATGCCGTATCAGTTTAGAGAGTAGCAGCGCTGTGGTGAGTTCCAACCTCGGGATGGTCAGACGTTTGAGTGGTGTCACTCGCGTTTTCGAGCAGACAAGCGAAACTTGGGTACCCGTGGACGGTGCGTGTACGACGTGATAGACGACGGCTGCCATTGCGAGGACTGATGCATCAACGAAACCATGAAGTTCAACTGTAGACGTGGTCGTGGTGTTGAACCATCGTGAGATTGAAAGCTTGGCCAAGCTGGTTAAATTTTCCCTAATGCGTAACCATCGTTGAGTAATATGAAGCGGCAGAATGTCGTCCCAACTGAGTTCCTGTAACCAAAGCTCTTGAATAAGAATTTTAGCTCTGATAATTACAGGTGCAACAAAACCGAGTGGATCAAAGAGTTGAGCTACTTCGGAGAGAATGAGGCGTGTTGTAAACTGCGTGCGCTGCGTGGCTGATATGGTTGAAAAGTTGAGCGTGTGCTGATGTGGAATCCATTTAATTCCGAGAATTTTGGTTGCACAGTCGTCGAATGAGATTGCTGCGTTGACCTGCTCTGGTGCGAGATCTTCTAGCAACGATTTGCTCGTGGAGTGCCATTTTGCGAGTGGAAAACCACCCGCTTGACAAAACTGCGTCAGCTGATTTGCAATGTCCTGTAGATGTTCTCCGGTATCTGCGCCACCAAAAATGTCATCGACATACCTGCCATTTTTGGGGGTGTCCCACTCGGACGTTGACCGATTGGACGCGTCCCGATTGGACGGTCCAGATTGGACGCGTTCCTTTTGGACGCCGCACAGTGAGACAAAACGGCTTTTGGCGATCAAAATTCTGTAACTTCGGTTCTATTGGAAATATTTTACTGAAATTTTGGGAAGTTTTTGCCTACATTATGATGCTTAAGTTGTATCAATATAAATCATATTGAACTACAGGGTGTCAAGATATTCACGTATAAACTGAAGCGCGTTCAATATCCTTCACTTGTTAGACATATTTTATGTTATTTAACAAAAATTTGGCTTAAAAATGTTAATAACTGCAAGAGAAATGGATATAATAATTAAAAAATGACAAGACATGTGTTTTCATAATATATTTATTTATATTTCTTATGATCTATACCACAGCGATGTATCAAGTTCCATCCACGTCCAATGTAGGTAGACCAGTGAAAAGTTTGGAGGATTGTTCAGAAGTGACCAGAAGACGGAAATTAAGAGAACATAATCAAAATATGTCTACTGATTTGATTAACCAATGGCTGTGTCAACGATACAAATCAGAACGACAATATGAAAAGGCATCCATTGTTGAAGCTGTCGACGAAGTTGGTCCCGATCTTCTTAATGAAATGAAAAACACGGTTCGAACTGCAAACCACGCACCACGAAAATTTACAGCGGAAGAAGCATTATCTTTGTTTTTGGACCTAGGACTTTCCAGAGATAAGTATACTGTGCTTCAAAACGAGTTGAAGAAGAGGAATCACGACGCGTTACCGATTTATAACAAAATTATTCAAGCCAGAAGCAAATGCTTGCCCGAAATTGACGAAGTTACTAGCGTTTCTGCTAACGTACCGCTTCAAAAGTTATAACTCGGTAACGCGTCGTGATTCCTCTTCTTCAACTCGTTTCGAAGCACAGTATACTTATCTTTGGAAAGTCCTAGGTCCAAAAACAAAGATAATGCTTCTTCCGCTGTAAATTTTCGTGGTGCGTGGTTTGCAGTTCGAACCGTGTTTTTCATTTCATTAAGAAGATCGGGACCAACTTCGTCGACAGCTTCAACAATGGATGCCTTTTCATATTGTCGTTCTGATTTGTATCGTTGACACAGCCCTTGGTTAATCAAATCAGTAGACATATTTTGATTATGTTCTCTTAATTTCCGTCTTCTGGTCACTTCTGAACAATCCTCCAAACTTTTCACTGATCTACCTACATTGGACGTGGATGGAACTTGATACATCGCTGTGGCACCTGCTTCTTCAATTCTTAAAATCATGCGGCTACTTAGCCATAACTGATTCCGCTCTTCGAATCTTGCTGCCATCCTATAAGCACTGTTCCGCTTTTGTTTGAAGAGTCTGAAATAATGTCGGATCGGTGCCCTGTCAATAATTTCTACATTGTACGACCTTGCAATATGCAATGACAAATTTTCACAATTGTCGAAACTGTTTTCCCGAATTATTTGGTATAGATCGCGATGTGAAATTTCCATGCTGATGTTTCACTCACTGAACACTTCTTAAATCTGTTTTTCTTTTTCTGCGTATCGGTTTAAGTACCCTTCGTTTACGGGAAATGACGGGGGTGAGGCTCGAGGATTGGTTGACGATGAATTTTTCAAAAGTCGCGGTGGAGTAAGAAGGTCGTTTTCGATTATTAAACAAAAATGTCTGGTGGAAATGAAGGTAAAGAACCCGCCCCATAATCACTGATCACCCCCAGGTACCGAGAGTACCCTCAGGTGAATTACTTGAGGCATTCCGCGTGCAGTTAAGCACTTTATGAACCCTTTGTTCTCACTAAAAGATGGTAAACATATTGTTTCGTGAATGAAAAGATATAATCCGAAAAAAGGGCAAGGGCTTAAATCTACGAAAACGTTTATAGAAGGTAATTGATGGCCGACAAGTCGAAATAATCATTATTGCCGCAGAGCAGTTCCGACTTTCTTAGAATATTGAAAGTTTGCTTACAACAATAAAATAAATTAGGTTGGTTTATGATATGGTAATTGTGCACAACTGGTACTTAATAGGTTAGCTGGTAGATCCTTGAAGATTATCGCGATCGTTAAATTATAATCACTGTACAGGGGATAGAAAAGTTAATATTGGCCTATTGACTATTTGACTGTGGGATTTAGTTTTGAACATTTTTAACGGGATATGTAATAAAAATCAGGCAATAACAAGTATACACGTCGAATGCAAGGCAAATACTCCTATCATAATTTTTACGAAAAAGTTAAAGAAAAACAAGAAAGGATCACATTTGTATTGATCAGTGAACACTTTTATTGAACCGAAATAAAGTTTTGGATAACAAATATACACGTTGCAATAATTAATAATAATAGTTAATAAGGCAGTTAACTGGTTAATAATCGTATCTGTTACTGCTTTTCCATCTTCATGCGTAGCGGCCAAGATGGGTGTAATTTCATTCAATCGCCATTTTCTTGAAAAAGTGCAAAAAAGTGCAACCGATTTTCTCAGATTCTAATAGAGGAAGGTTCACTCTTTCCTGTAGTAATAATTAAACATGTCGCAAGTTGTAGCATCTTTTTAAAATCAAACTCAAAGTTGAGATTTTAGTTAAATGTACTTCGTTTTAATCAGATCCTATTATTTAAAAAGTTGTTAACATTTTAACTTACTTTATGCACTGAATAGAATCTATACTATCCTAGTAAACTTTATCATTCATTTGAATTGTATCTTTCCGAGTAAAATTCATTAGAATCGTACATTGAAGTTACGGGTAATATTATCAGCGTTTCGTCTTGACGAATTTCTACTGACTTTGAGTGCGAACCACGGCAAAACGGAAGCAAATATGAAAAAACGGATTACACTACGTTAAACTACAGTTTATTCTCTATCGATGTATGTAATTAGTTTTTCAATTTTCGATTTCAAGAAAATCGAATTTTGATCGCCGAAAGCCGTTTTGTCCCACTGTGCGCCGTGCCGATTGGACGCGTTCCTTTTGGACGCCGGACCGATTGGACGCGTTCCTTTTGAACGTCGTGCCGTTTGGACGCCGTGCCGTTTGGACGTCGTGCCATTTGGATTCGTGGCATTTGGACGCCATATGTTTTATAGTCATTGCCTTTGGAAATCGGCAGATGGTGGTATTGTTTGTCGATTTAAATTCCGATGCTATTTGTATGCGTATGCGTGCTAAAGTATATGATTCCATATACCTAAGGTCAAATGGTTATGTGTAACGTTTGACAGGTATAGGTTATAGTGAAAAACATGTGGAAATTGAATGCAGTTACTTTCTTACAAGATATATCTGGAAGTATGTTGAAGGTAAAAGAAATATTAAACCTTACTTTCTTCAATACATTCTTTATGCCAAATTAATGTTGTTGAGTAAAATGAATCAATATATAATAATATGATTTCTTCTTCTTTATTTTCAGCATTTATTCATACATTGATGAGAAACTTACAACCAAAAAATTATGGAGTAGAAGATTTTGATAGATACATTGAAAAAATTATCAAAAAAAGAAGATTATTAAATTAGATAAGTTTGTGTTGTAAATCATAGTGTAAGAATATTTTAAATAAATAAATTAATAGGAGAAAATGAGACTTAATTTGTAATTTCCTGTTCCAATTTTCTTAATATAGAATTTAATTTACAGTTCGCATTGTCTTCTTCTAGCTGTAAATAAATACTTTTGTCGAGTAAAAATACATAAATAAAAAAAAGAAGTTGTAACATTGTTGTAATTACTTCACTCTTCACTTTCATCTATTTTGTATCACTTGTATTGTATTTACAAATCCCAAATTCATTTTATCCGACTACAACAGTCCAACTGAAATATTCCAATACTCAATCCAATCAGAAAAGGTATTAAAACATTTAGAAACGATCTTGTTCAAAGAAGACTTATGGAGAAAAGGTAGAAAAGGAAATTCAATTACTATGAATTAGTTTTATTTCACCATAGGCAAATATAACCTAAAATCTTACGAAACGGAATTCACTAAATTTCTTGACAATTGTACTAGATAATATTAATTACATGTAATCCGACAATATATTGTGCCAGTTACAATTCTTTTTTTTGATAATCTCCAATATATCAAAATTTTCTAGCGAAACACAGAGATAGGTTTTGTTATGCTTCTGTCGAAACCGAGAGTGTTTACTTTCTCAAACTGTCAGCTGCTGTCAGCTATCCGCTAGGCCAACGACCCGATGATGTCGTCTCTGTCAGTCATAGACAGGCGACGTCATTGGGTCAACAACCTCGCCAGGTGATCGACAACTTAGTAACGACAATTTTCGAAACAGTCGACTTTCGAGAACTTTAAAACATCTAATAACTGGAATCTGTATATATTACGGAGATGTCACATTACAAAATGCTGGTTGTGTTTTTTGTAGTTTGACACATGTAGTTAGGTTATATGTATATAAATTACGAATTTTCCAATCGAATATTATCAAAGTGTTATAAAATAATTTTTAACAAAAAATACAACCGACTTCGAAATGCACTAAAAAGTATGAAATAATTTCTACTTCATTTATACAAATACCCAACAGCTATTAATAAACCCTATTTACTCGTTAAATAGTATACTAAATACATTTCAACCTTTTCGGAGGCGGCGCAAAATTAAAAACTTTTCTTCTACTAGGAAGATTCAGGCGTCGACAACCTATCAAATCATTATTGGCAGCATCGTATATTCGGGTATTTTTAATATTGCGCCGCCTCCGGAAAGGTTGAAATGTATTTAGTATACTATTTAACGAGTAAATAGGTTTTATTAATAGCTGTTGGGTATTTGTATAAATGAAGTAGAAATTATTTCATACTTTTTAGTGCATTTCGAAGTCGGTTGTATTTTTTGTTAAAAATTATTTTATTTCACACTTTTTAGTGGAGCGAGCAGTATTTGTAGGATGCCGTAAGGTAGTTTACCGTTCTTATTGGTTAATTGCAATAACGATAGTTTTTAACGATAACAAGTTCCATACAAGTTATCAGAATAGTTATTAACAATAACAAATTGTATAAATTTTTGCAAGTGAAATATCGCGGAAATATCTCCTATTAGATGTGAAAGGTTTCATCGCAATCGGTACATGCCTTGCAGAGTACCCATGTATATAAGAAACAGTAGAGAATCGGCGAATGCATGCTGACTCTTACACCAGTAGAGACACGTAGGCATACATAGAATTCAATGTAGTAGTAACAATAGTTTTTCACGAATATCTCGGAAACTAAAACTTTCCGTTAATTATGCATAATGAAAAAGTTGTTCAGAATTATGTCCCCGACAACATATTAAAAGGTCATTGAAATCGTCCTATCTTGACATTGAAAACTTCCTGTATTTTGCAATAACAATGAAAAAATGAAAAATTTTTTTTCAATGGGACCAACCGGAAGACATACCCTACAAGATGTAAAAGGTTTCGTTCCGCTTGGTACATCCATCTCGGAGTAATCGGTGAACACAAAAAAAAAAATACATACTGATCGAATTGAGTAACCTCCTCCTTTTCTAAGTCGGTTAAAAAGAAGCAGTGGATTGCAAAGCATGAAATTAGTGTTTTTGGAATTTACGTGTTAAATACTGTTGATGAGATCGGGTAGCGGAATAAATATATATGGATGTGCATTTAGATTAATAGATTTAATATCATAATAGCATAAACAATGGCATACAATCGATATTTTTGAATTCTACACATCAAATACTACTGAAGTATTAAAAAAGTTTAAGAATTTAATGTCTCTCAAAATGAAATTCAACCAATGCCCGTAAGAAGGTGCCTGATTTGTTATGTCTATAATGTCAATAATGTTATTACAATAATAATAGTGTGTCTAATATAAAAAAGGAACATTCTTGAAAATGCGTGTTTTTTTTCAGTTTTTATTATTCCATTATGTCATCTGTGTAGCAACTTATCTACCATGATAATCACCTTTCCTCGTTCAATAAATTAAAAGTACTCCAGATTATCAATAAAATAAAATGCTGTTAACGTACTACATTGTTGGACTACCATTAATTAATATTATCTGGTATAATTGTTCAAGATAATTTCGTGAATGACATTGTAGAAGATCTCAGATTATATTTACCAATAACGATATGACTGACTAGAGAGGAAAAGAGTTTCCAACGTTCTGTCCATAAGTCTTCTTTGACAAGATACTTTCCAAACGTTTTAATATCATTTCAGATTCGACTTAGCAATGGAATATTTCAATACAACTGTTCTACTCGTTTGAGACAAATTCAAGATTTGTAAACAATACAAGCGCTATAAAAAAGATACAAGTGAATAGTGAAATAGAAACTCTGTTTCAAATTATTTTTTTTATAAATTATTACTTGGTAAAACTATTTATTTGAAAGTAGAAGAAAACACTGTGAATTATAACATAAATTCTATACTAAGGAAATTAGAATAGGAAGTTAAAGTTTAAGGGATTCATCTACGTTTATTAAACTATTTTTTTGAAATATGCTAGTATTACATTGTATTTAAAGTATGTAACGTGCAAGACAAACTTATCTAATTTAATACTGCTCTTGCTTGAATAATTTCTCCACTGTATCTATTTAATACTTCTACTCCATAATATCTCTGTTGCAATTTTCCCCTCCGCGTCTGATCAAACACGGAAAATAAAGAAGAAGAAATCATATTATTATATATTGCTACATTATACTCAACAACATTAATTTGGAATAAAAAATGTATTGAAGAAAATAAGGTTTAATATTTCTTTTACCTCAAACATATTTCCTGATATATCCTGCGAGAATGTAATTGCATCTGCTTTCAGGGTACATTTTTCTTATTTGTCCTATTATTTTATTCCATACTGTTTAATTACTTTAATGGATCTATGTATTCAATTTTTCTACTGCATAATTTATTGGTTGTAATTTCCTCATCAATGTCTGAATAAATGCTGAAAATAAAGAAAAAGAAATCATATTATTATAAATTGATATATTGTACTCAAAAACATTAATTTCAAATAAAGAATGTATTGAAGAAAATAAGGTTTAACATATCTTCACCTTCAACTTACTTCCAGATATATCATGCAAGTAAGTAATTACATCTGTTTGCAGAGTACGTTTTTGTTATTTGTCCTAGTATTTCGTTCCACGCTGGAAAATATCTTTAATGTATCTATTCAACTTTTGTACTTCATAATTTTTTGCTTGTAAGTTCCTCATCAATGTCTGAATAAATGCTGAACATAAAGAAACACAAATCATATTACAATATATTGATACATTGTACTCAAAAGCATTAATTTGAAATAAAGAATGTATTGAAGAAAATATGGTTTAATATTTTTTTTACCTCAAACATATTTCCAGATATATCCTGTGAGAAACTAATTGCATCTGTTTTCGCAGTAGGTTTCTGTTATTAATCCTAGTATTTCATTCCACAATGTTTAATTTGTTTAATGGATCTATTCATATTCTCTACTCCATAATTTTGGTTGTAATTTCCTCATCAATGTCTGCACAAATGCTGAAAATAAAGAAAAAGAAATCATATTATTATATATTGATACATTATACACAACATTAATTTGAAATAAATGATGTATTGAAGAAAATATCGTTTAATATTTCTTTTACCTCAAACACATTTCCAGATATATCCTGTGAGCATGGAACTGCATCTGTTTTCGGAGTCCGTTTCTGTTATTAATCCAAGTATTTCATTCCACAAAGTTTAATTTGTTTAACGGATCAATTCAAATTCTCTACTCCAAAATGTACATAGGTGCTGTGCACGTAGATCAATGTACATTTAATAACAATATCATTGTTACTATATGTGCATTAGATATGTAGTATACATTGAATAACAATATCATTATTACTATATCTGCAATAGATATGTAATATACATTTAATAACAATATCATTATTACTATATCTACGTTAGAAACAATGTAATATACTGATACCTTCCTACAGATCAGTGTACATTTAGTTACAATATCATTATTACTATATCTGCTTTAGATTTGTAATATACATTTAATAACAATATCATTATCAGTATATCTACATTAGATGTAATGGAATATACTGATTCCTTACCACAGATCACTGTACATTTAATAATAATATCATTATTACTACATCTACATTAGATATAATGTGATATACTGATACCTTCCTACAGATCAGTGTACAATTAGTAACAATATCATTATTACTATATCTTCATTAGATATAATGTACTATACTGATTCGCTAATACAGATCAATGTACATTTAATAAGAATATCATTATTACTGTATGTGCGTTACATATGTAATATACATTAAATAACAATATCATTATTACTATATCTTCATTACAAATAATGTAATATATTGATTCCTTCGTACAGATCAATGTACATTTTGTTGGATTATTTGTATTTTCTAACTAAACAAAAATGAATTGTGGAGTTGAGGGGCACTGGGTGCATTGTATAGAAAAGGTCTAACTTTGTAACCAGAGTCAATGGGCCTCTGGCCGTATCTAAACTTATCGGCCTGAGTAATAAACACGTTGCAGACCCAGGCCGTTATTTTTCTTTCTAAAGTGGGCGCCGGATTTTCTGCGTTGCATTCGTAGAAAGCCTCACTTCGTGGTTCAGCTTTCATGGGTAAAGACATCCTTCCATGCTTACAATAAAGTCTGATTTTTGATTTAATATTGTGAGTATTATTGAATTCAAACCCCATAATCTAATACATTTAATAACAATATCATTGTTACTATATGTGCATTAGATATGTAGTATACATCAAATAACATCGTTATTACTATATCTACATTAGATGTAATGTAATATCTTGATACCTTCCTACAGATTAATGTACAATTAATAATAGTATCATTATTACTCTATGTGCATTAGATATGTAATATACATTTAACAACAATATCATTGTTACTATATATACATTAGATATAATGTAATATCCTGATACCTTCCTGCAGATCAATGTACATTTAATAACAATACAATTATTACTATATCTGCGTTAGATATTTAACATACATTTAATAACAATATCATTACTACTATATCTGCATTATATATGTAATATATGCTTGAGAATCCGCTCAGCCATGATGGCGCTCACGGTCGATCGATTTATCGATCAGGAGTCGCCCATCTAGGTAACGCGTGTGCAGGGGTCTTCTCGCCGGCACGCGCTCAACGACGCCATTATTGATCAACGATCATCGCGAGACGACACGTGCTCATCAGTTTTGTTCAATCAGTGTATCACAGTGCAAATCATCTAGCAAGCTCAAGATCACTTTCAAGGCTAGTTCATAATCCGCAGCAACTGTGCAGTACAGCCAGATTGCAAAAGGTACAGATCAATTACACGATAAATACATTGTACACGTGAGCCGCCAACCACGTGCCGATCACGCACACGTTCATGGGCATTATCACAGCAGCGGGCTGAATTTATGTAATTAACGGCGCTGAGAAGCTCGCTGTTCGCATTCTTGTAAACGCATTGTTAACGCAAAAACGATCAAGGTGACAGATCAATTCTATAATTTGTATGTATCAACTTCACGACGACCCATTGCAATTGTAAAATCATTCAGACGATTCATTTTCTTGTACGTAAAGATTCGAAGCTGATCATTGTACGCTCAATCATTATTTATCAATTCATCGTGTTCACGCAATTTTATCATTGACTCAAATAAATTAATTTGTGAAACCGACCCAGCAAGTGTTAAATTACTTTCCCAGCGCAATCCTTCCAGGATCTCCATCAATCCTGAACATTTGGTCCTTCGAGCCGGATTGCGCCCTTGCTGGACTCGGTTTTACAAAATTGTTCATCGATCATTGTGCGTCTCAATCTTTGTCTTGTGTTCGTAACGGTTTTCGGTGGTCGGCCATTTTCTCTTCTTTCCTCCATTCAAATCTCACTAACACTCTCGCCACCAAAGGTGGCGCTCAGCATAACAACTCAACGCCGAAGGAATATCAGATCACCACCTCGACAAGTCAGATCACCAGGATCACCTTTGAATAACGATGGCTCACCCAGCCAAATCAACTGAAAAATGGAGCGAGATGGACAGCTTCAAGGAGTCGCTGGAGGTGCCGGGAAAGAGTGCATCAGGCCGTTCATCGCCCGCTCTGGCTGCAACGGAACCAGCTCGCCGCACACCGTCGCCGCGTTCACATGCAACACGCGCCAACGCACCTTCCACGCTGCCTGTCGATCTGCAGCTAAAGGTCAAGACGCAGCAGGGACCACTCCGCTCAATGAAACGTCTGCTCAGCAAGCTTCAGGACAACGCGGCCCAGCTCTCAAAGGAAGAGCTCGACGACCTGATGCAGCAGGCCGACGAGGCTCTGAAGACATTTGGAAAGGAGCATGCCCATTTCGAGGTGGTGTGGCCCTCCACGATGACAGATCACCCATATTTCGAACAGGAATGCTTTGTCCAAATGCAAGATGCCCACTCCGATGCGAAGTCTCTCATTGCAAAGGAGAAGGTCAGTCTCACCTCTCAACTGCTCGCTCAACAGGCGGGTCAATCGGCAAAGGCACCAACTCAATCGAAGCTGCCAGACATCGAGCTGCCCAAATTCAATGGCAGCTATACGGATTGGCCGTCGTTCATCGACTTGTTTGGATCCGTGGTAATGTAGAGAAATTCTACTATCTGAAGGGATACTTGCGAGGAGAGCCGCTCAAGATCGTATCAAACCTGTCGCTCACCGGAGCATCACTCAACGCTGCCGTCTCACAGCTCAGGACGCGCAACGAAAATAAACGGCGGCTCATCCAAGCGCACTTAGATCAGCTCGCGTCTCTGCCAGCAGGCCCACTGGTCATGGGCCAAGAGCAAGCAAAGAGCCTGAGCCAGCTCATCTCGACGGCTCTGGAGACTAGGAACGCTGTACTCAACCTTGTGGATCCGGGCACACTGGGCGACTGCATGCTGGTCCATCAAGTCTGCCGCAAAATGGACCGCACAACCAAGGGGAGATGGGAGTCCTCGCTTGGGACGACCACCGAATTTCCGAAATTCGATTCACTCGTGGAATTCGTCACGGCAAGGGTGAGGACCATCGAGTCGCTCAGCGAGGATCAGGCTAAGGCGGCTCAGCAAAAACCAACACCCGCAAGGCAAGCGCTCAGCTACGAAGACCCGCTCACGCCGCAGTGGCTGCCACTACAGCTCGTCCGCTTACCTCCAAAGCACCGGCACTCGAGAAGCCATACCTAGAGCGACCATCGCCATTCGAGCGCTGCGACTGTTGCGGAGGACAACACTATATTGTGGAATGTGCACTGTTCAGAAGTTTGACGCCCAAGCTGAGAGTCCAGTGTGTTGAGGCCCAACGCCTGTGCTTTAACTGCTTGGGCCGGCACAACCTTCGGAGACACCGATCATCCATCACAATCATTGGTGTTGGTGGAACAAAATCAACTGAAACAAAGGGTGTGGTCACTGTCACACTCCAGTCGATGCACTCACAGCACAATCCTGCCATCGTTCTCAATGAGAACTCCGGATTGGCCTCATATTAGAAAATTGAGGTTGGCGGACAATGATTTCTTAACACCACGACCAGTCGACTTAATCATTGGAGCGGATTTCTACGGAAGGATCATCACGCCAAACATCATCAAGGGCTCACCAACAACACCAATTGCTCAACTTTCCATTTCTGGATGGCTCGTCATTGGCCCAGTCAACGAATCACACTCAAATACTAATTATTCACACTTTGCAGTTACTCAAGATGACCAGAGCAATCTGCAAGAGCTGCTCACCAAATTCTGGGTTCAAGAGGAGTCACCAATGGACGCTCCAAGCACGCTCACACCGAAGGAAGAAGAATGCGAATCACATTTCTGTGCGACTCACTCTCGTGATCACACAGGAAGGTAGATCGTTCGCATTCCACTCAAGGCACCAGCATCGCTCTTAGGCAATTCACACAAGATTGCTCAAAGATGTCTACAAAGCATTTTGCGACGACTCTCCAAGGATTCAACATACAACCAGCTCTACGTCGAGTTCATGAAAGAGTACGAAGAATTAGGACACATGGTAAAGGCTCCAGATCATCAACGGATTCCATCAAGAGAGGCTGAGAACGTTGGGCCTGATGGGGAGATGACCTTGGCACGTGATGCTTCGGCATCAGGAGGGTTGAGGGTCTCTTCTGACGGTTCAACACCTTGTTACGTCCCGTTTTACGGGGCGTTTATTATATGCTAAGTATGATCTACGGGTTCTGCCGCTTTAAGCGCTAAGGCGCACCTTGACCTACCTTTCAAAGGTTGAGGGAGATAGGATGGGAGTCGAATGATCTTGATACGCGATTGTGGTTGTTCGAATGTGTATGTATATTTTAATTGCTAACTGTTACATACCCTTCGTTGTCTTCGGGTGTCGTCAACAAACGCTTTCCTTGCACGCGTCGGTCACTCACACTCGAGGTCTCACTTTACGCTTAACTTGCGGATTCGACAAAACGCTAGACTCGCGGCGCGTGGACTACAACTCGACCTTGGAAGATGCAAGCGGTTGGTGGTGGTCCTGCAGAGCACACGGGTGCACTCCTGGAACTTGTCCTGTTACGGGCCTGGATCCTCAGACCTCGGGGATACACTCGTGTTGAACCGTAGGCCGAGCACGTCGTTGATGATCTTCCTGGTTTCGAGGTAGCCAAAACGCGGGTCACGGACGAGCAGAACTTCGGCTCTGCTTTACGCTGTCACGGAACTGGCGTACTTGCGTTGCACCGATAACTTATACTCCCAAAAGGGGAGTAGGTCACGCTCTTTGCTTGCGAAAACCTGCAAGCAAAGGGTTTTCGCCATCGCATTCGGCGAGTTCCCTGATTTCGCATCGCGGCCGTCGCTAAGCGAGAAAACGCTGATGTTTCGCGGATTCCAGAGCAAGACCTCATTACAATGGCGAAAGACGAAAATGGGTTATACCTAGGGAGGTAACAACCTCAGACCTCTGCTCATCTTCAACCATATTATTTGCCTCACCATGGAGTTCTACGTCTCGACAGTTCAACAACGAAGCTCAGGGTTCTATTCAACGGATCTAAAGCTGCGACATCAGGCATATCAGTCAACGATTTAATGCATACTGGTGCTAATTTGCTCTTGAATGTTACAGATGGTCTAATTTGGCTTCGCCATTATCACCACATTTTTGCCACAGATATCACAAAAATGTATCGCCAGGTAGCAGTTCACAAGGATGATTGGGATCTCCAGCGAATTCTTTGGATCGATGAAGACCGCAATGTCATCCTTTACCAGCTTACAACTGTCACGTATGGTACAAAGGCGGTTCCCTTCCTGGCGACACGAGCACTCATGCAACTTGTTCACGATGAGGGTCATCGATTCCCTCTGGCAACGCCTTCGCTCACACATGGCAGATATGTGGACGATATCTTTGGAACGATATCAATATCGGAACTTGTGGAGGTCGCTCAACAGCTGATTGCATTGTGCAACGCGGGCGGATTTCCACTCGCAAAATGGCATGCGACTCACCCAGATCTTCTACGGGCTGTTTCGTCATCCACAATCGTCAGCTCCCATATCATTTGACGACTGCACTACCAAATTACTCGGAATTCAATGGATGCCTCAAAATGACGCATTCGGCTTCTCATCAACCTTGACTGATCAACCAAGTAAGTGTTCAAAACGCCTCGTATTGTCCGAAGTGGCTCGGATATTTGATCCATTAGGTTTCGTCTCACCGGTAATAGTACGAGCAAAAATGCTATTACAAGAACTCTGGCTACACAAAATCAATTGGGACGACCCATTACCGTCTCAAATTGTAAGACGATAGTTCATCATCAGAGAAGATCTCAAAGGTATGGCCAAACTGACAATTCCAAGATGGTTCAACACATGGAACAATTCAACTGTAGAAATTCATGGATTCGCTGATGCTTCTCAACTTGCCATGGCAGCAGTGATTTATATCACTGTGAGCTCTCCGTCCAACAACTCAATGACGTCACTTGTCTGTTCTAAGACAAAAGTTGCACCACTGAAGAGGCTCACAATACCAGGACTGAAATTGTCTGCAGCACTCCTATTGGCAAAACTCACAAAATATGTTCAATCAACGCTCAAGGTGAAGATCAGTGCAACGCACCTGTGGACGGATTCTCAAGTTTCGCTCATATGGATCAAATCGCAAGCATCACGTTGGAAGGATTATGTGCGAAACAGATTCATTCAGATCCAAGAACTCACTCCAACTGCGCAGTGGAGGCATGTTCCAGGTGCGTCTAATCCAGCCGACTGTGCTTCACGAGGCATTTCGACAGATGAACTCCAACGATTAGAGCTTTGGTGGAAAGGTCCTCCATGGATAGCTCGAAATCAAGATCATTGGCCAGAGCAAAAGGAATTCTCAACTTTGACCATCGAGCTCGAAGTGAGACCCAATGTCTCACTCTTTGCTTCAGCTCAAAAGCTAAGTTATCATTGGGATCTCATTTATAAATATTCATCTCTTATTAAGCTGTATAGACTGACTGCACTTTGTTTCAGGATTGCCTCACGGCTTAAGAGAAAGCTCGAAACTCCTCCTGTGATCATCATACCATCCTGCGACATGGAGAAGGCGCAGCTCTTCTGGATTCACGCGACTCAACACTTGTATTTCACCAGCGAAATCAAGATGCTCAATTCAGGCTCAACCCTGCCTGCAACTCATCCTTTCAGTCGCCTCACCGCCTTCATCGATTCGCAGGGAACAATACGAGTAGGAGGAAGACTCACAAACACAGCGCTCAGCAGGGATGAAAAACATCCAGCGATCCTCCCGCGGGACGCTCACCTGTTGAAGATCATCATTGAAGATGCTCACAAGCAAACATTTCACGGAGGAAAGCCGCTCACGCTCGCATATATTCGACAACGGTATTGGATCATCGGTGGCAGAGCTCCTGTAAAATCTCACATCTTGAGATGCGTCGTGTGTGCTCGTCAGAGGGGGATTCGAGCTGGTCAGATGATGGGTCAACTAGATCTCTCTCGAGTCACAGCATCACGACCATTTGCTCACACCGGTGTCGATTATGCAGGACCGATGACAATGAAGAATTCAAAGGGAAGAGGCTCGAAAACGATCAAAGGATGGATCTGCGTGTTCGTCTGTTTCTCCTCATCAGCTGTTCACCTCGAGGTTGTCAGCGATTACTCAACAGAAGGATTTCTGGCAGCTTACAGACGATTTTCATCGAGACGAGGGATCGCTCATAAATTGTACTCTGACTGTGGTACAAATTTTATTGGAGCACAGGCAGAGCTCAAACGCCTGTTCACGTCAAGCTCAAAGGAGCACCAACAGATCGCATCGATTCTGTCAGCCCACAACACTCAACGGATGTTCAACCCACCAGCTGCTCCTCACATGGGAGGAAAATGGGAAGCTGTGGTGAAATCGATCAAGTACCATCTCAGGAGAACTATTGGTGAGCTCTTACTAACGTTCGAAGAGTTTTCCACTCTCCTCACACAGATCGAAGCGGTGCTCAACTCAAGACCATTGGAGCCGCTCAGTGACGATCCCGACGACATCTCTGCGCTCACCCCAGGACACTTTCTCATCGGCTCAGCACTCAACACAATACCAGAACCATCACTGATCGACGTTTCACCAGGTAGACTGTCTAAATGGCAGCTGATCCAGCAAAGGGTTCAACACTTCTGGTCTCAGTGGTCTCGACACTACCTGCAGAGACTTCAGTCAATTTCAAAGTGGCATCACCCGTCTCACGACACCAAGACAGGCTCGTTGGTGCTGCTCACAAACGAGCATCTTCCACCAAGCAAGTGGCCACTCGCAAGAGTGACAGAAGCTCACCCCGGCAAGGTTGCCCTCACCAGGGTTGCAACCGTGAAGACTGCAACCACGACTCTCGTCCGACCGATCACCAAGCTTGTCACCCTGCCTGTTCACCATCAAGCTGAGCTCACCCCTGCAGAAACATCCTCAACGAGTTGCTGATGGCGGGCGGAAATGTTTGAGAATACGCTCAGCCATGATGGCGCTCACGGTCGATTGATTTATCGATCAGGAGTCGCCCATCTAGGTAACGCGTGTGCAGGGGTCTTCTCGCCGGCACGCGCTCAACGACGCCATTATTGATCAACGATCATCGCGAGACGATGCTTAACGCATTGTTAAGGCAAAAACGATCAAGGTGACAGATCAATTCTATAAATTGTATGTATCAAGTTCACGACGACTCATTGCAATTGTAAAATCATTCAGACGATTCATTTTCTTGTACGTAAAGATTCAAAGCTGATCATTGTACGCTCAATCGTTATTTGTCAATTCATCGTGCTCACGAAATTTTATCATTGACTCAAATAAATAAATTGGTGAAACCGACCGACCAAGTGTTAAATTACTTTTCCCGCGCAATCCTTCCAGGATCTCCATCAATCCTGGATAATATACATTTAATAACAATATCATTATTAGTATATCTGCATTAGATATAATGTAATATACTGATTCGTTACTACAGATCAATGTACATTTAATAACAATATCATTATTACTATATCTGCATTAGATGTGTAATATACATTTATAAAACAATATCATTATTACTATATCTGCACTAGATATGTAATATACATATAATAACATTAAATTCTTATTTGATATATATTACATATCTAATGCACATATAGTAATAATGATGTTGTTATTAAATGTACAGTGATCTGGACGAAGGAATAAGCATATTACATTATTTCTAACGTAGATATAGTAATAATGATATTGTTATTAAACGTGTTTTACATATCTAACGCAGATATAGTAATAATGATATTGTTATTAAATGTATATTACATATCTAATGCTGATGTAGTAATAATGATATTGTAATTGAATGTATACTACATATCTAATGCAGATATAGTAGTAATGATATTGTTCCTAAATGTACATAGATCTGTAGGAAGGTATCAGTATATTACATTATATCTAATGTAGATATAGTAATAATGATATCGCTATTGAATGTATATTACATATCTAATGCACATATAGTAATAGTAATATTGTTATTAAATGTACATTGATCTGGACGAAGGGATAAGCATATTACCTTCTTTCTAACGTAGATATAGTAATAATGATAATGTTATTTAATGTGTATTATATATCTAATGCAGATATAGTAATAATGATATTGTTACTAAATGTACACTGATCCGTAGGAAGGTATCAGTATATTACATTACACATAATGTCCATATAGTAATAATGATATTGTTATTAAATGTACATTGAACTGTAGAGATATTTCAAAGTTCCGAAGCCACACCTAATGAAGACAAATATCTCGGAAACGGTGCGAGCTGTTGCAAAATGTTAACAGACCTTTTTTGTAGGAAATTCAATTTCCTACTATTTATATGCTACGACATTTTTTGATCAGAAGCGTAGTTTACTATATATCGAGATATTTAAATGTTCCAAAGCCGCACCAACAGTATAAAGGCAAATATCTCGGACACGGTGCGAGCTATGGCAAAATATTGAGAGACCTTTTTTGTAGGACATTAAATTTCCTACTATTTATGTTCTACGACATTTTTTGATGAGATGGGTAGTTTTCGAGATATATCGACATATTTCAAAGTTCCGACGCCGTACCAACATTATAAAGATGAAGAAACTCCGTGGCCCCTTTCTTTGAGGTAACTCTGCACTACTCTAAGCTGTAAATGCCACTTCTAGCGCAGCTGTGCTGAAGCAGAACAGGAAGAAGAAGAAATATCTTGGAATATGTGCGTGAGGCCCCTTCCCTTGAGATAAATCTGCAAATATCTCGGAAACGGTGCGAGCTATGGCAAAATGTTAAGAGACCTTTTTTCTAGGAAATTAAATTTCCTATCATTTATGTTCTATGACATTTTTTGATCAGATGCGCAGTTCTCGAGATATATCGAGATATTTCAAAGTTCCGACGCCGTACCAACATTATAAAGATAAAGAAACACCGTGGCCCCTATCTTTGAGGTAACTCTGCACTATTCGAAGCCCGAAATGCCACTTCCAGCCGCAGCTGTGCTGAAGAAGAACCAGAAGAAGAAGAAATATCTCGGAATATTTGCGTGACGCATATTTCCTTGAGGTAAATCCGCAAATATCTTGAAAAGGGTGCGAAGTACGGCAAAATGTTCAGAGACCTTTTTTGTAGGAAATTAAATTGCCTTCTATTTATGTTCTATGACATTTTTTGATGAGATTGCGTAGTTTTCGAGATATATCGCGATATTTAAAAGTTCCGAAGCCGCACTATCATTATAAAGGGAAATATCTCGGAAACGTTGCGAGCTATGGCACAATGTTAAGAGACCTTTTTGGTAGCAAATTAAATTTCCTACTATTTATGTTGTACTAGCTTTTGTCCGCGGCTTCGCTCGCACAGGAAACCGTTTAATGCCCTCTTAAATTGATGTTGTTTCTGCATAAAACATTTTATCCCCCTGTTCACCCCTATAGAGTTTTAATTTCGTCATGTCGCCATCTTAGATTTCAAACGTTATCGTCACAAATGTTGCAGTAATAATAGAAGTTGGCCCGCCTTGTCTCGCTGTTCATATACTGTCCGGGAAGCGGCGGCGGTGCGCGCAACTGTGGTGTGTAGGAGAGGGGAAAAAAAGGGGTTTCGTCTCGGGATCGTCTGTCAGACTTGTCAGTGGGGCTAACAACAGACGATTCCTGCCCCAGACACCTATCTTACCGGCGTTCGGAACTCACATATATCCGAACCGTATGCCGGGGTACCGCTTGCAGGAACACCTAGGCTCGTCGCCACCTAGCGGACCCCGATCCGAACTCAAGGCGTCCAGGGAGACAAAACACTCTCTACCCCTCCACAAACGCCTACAGTGGGAAGATAATGGCCTTATAACTTTGAAGCAACGGTTTAGTGACAACATAATAATTACGTACTTACATGTTAAAGTTGAAGTTTCTAGATACATTTACGGAAATAAGGCAACTTTAAGGAGAAATAGTAACGAACACAATATGTCCCATACAAAGGTTGCAACCCCTTTTCACCCCTTCAGGGCTTCAATTCTTTAAAATGCTGAAATAGGTGTTTAATTAAATATATCAAAGAGCGTTAAGACCAAGTTTCAAGCAAATCCGACCACAAATAAAGTATTCCTCATACAAAGGTTGCAACCCCTTTTCACCCCTTCAGGGCTTCAATTCTTTAAAATGCTGAAATAGGTGTTTAATTAAATATATCAAAGAGCGTTAAGACCAAGTTTCAAGCAAATCCGACCACAAATAAAGTATTCCTCATACAAAGGTTGCAACCCCTTTTCACCCCTTCAGGGGTTGAATTCTTTAAAATGCTGAAATAGGTGTTTGATTAAATATATCGGAGAGCGTTGAGACCAAGTTTCAAGCAAATCCGACCATAAATAAAGTATTCCTCATACAAAAGTTGCAAACCCTTTTCACCCCTTCAGGGGTTGAATTCTTTAAAATGCTGAAATAGGTGTTTAATTAAATATATCAAAGAGCGTTAAGACCAAGTTTCAAGCAAATCCGACCACAAATAAAGTATTCCTCATACAAAGGTTGCAACCCCTTTTCACCCCTTCAGGGCTTCAATTCTTTAAAATGCTGAAATAGGTGTTTAATTAAATATATCAAAGAGCGTTAAGACCAAGTTTCAAGCAAATCCGACCACAAATAAAGTATTCCTCATCCAAAGGTTGCAATCCCTTTTCACCCCTTCAGGGGTGGAATTTCGAAATATCCTTTCTTATTCCTTGTACACTTCATAAAGGAAACCTCTGTGCAAAATTTCAGCTTTCTAGGTCCGAAGGTTTGGCCTAGGCGTTGATGAGTCAGTGAGTCAGGTCTATTCTTTTTATATATATAGATCCACAATTTCTTGTTTGTAATTTCCTCATCAATGTCTGAATAAATGCTGAAAATAAAGAAAAAGAAATCATATTATTATATATTGATACATTGTCCACAACAACATTAATTTGGAATAAAGAATGTATTGAACAACATAAGCTTTAATATTTCTTTTACCTTAAACATACTTCCAGATATATGCTGCGAGAAAGTAATTTTCAGGGTACATTTTTCTTATTTGTCCTATTATTTTATTCCATACTGTTTAATTTCTTTAATGGATCTATTCAATTTTTCTACTGCATAATTTATTGGTTGTAACTTCCTCATCAATGTCTGAATAAATGCTGAAAATAAAGAAGAATAAATCATATTATTATATATTGATACATTGTACTCATCAACATTGATTTGAAATAAATGATGTATTGAAAAAAATATGGTTTAATATTTCTTTTACCTCAAACACATTTCCAGATATATCCTGCGAGAAAGTAATTGCATCAGTTTTCGGAGTCCGTTTCTGTTATTAATCCAAGTATTTCATTCCACAAAGTTTAATTTGTTTAATGGATCAATTCAAATTCTCTACTCCAAAATGCACGTAGGTGCTGTGCACGCAGATCAATGTACATTTTATAACAATATCATTATTACTATACCTACATTAGATATAATGTAATATACTGATACCTTCCTAAGGATCAATGTACATTTAGTAACAATATCATTATTACTATATCTGCATTGGATATGTAATATACATATAATAACAATATCATTATTACTATATCTACCTTAGAAATAATGTAATATACTGATTCCTTCGTACAGATCAATGTACATTTAATAACAATATCATTATTACGATATGTGCATTAGGCATGTAATGTACATTCAATAACAATATCATTATTACCATATCCACATTAGATACCTTCCCACAGATCAATGTACATTTAATAAAAATATCATTATTACTATATCTGCATTAGATATAATGTAATATACTGATACCTTCCTACAGATCAGTGCACATTTAATAACAATATCATTATTACTATATCCACATTAGAAATAATATGTTCTTGGCGAGAATTAGAGTTTTCGGAAAAGGCGTAGATTCCGTCTTTTCAAAGCCGTGGGCGTCGAGGAGAAGATGAACGACATAGCTTAGTGGTCTCTAATTGTGTATAACTTATAATTTTTACACAATGAGTCGTGAATCAAGAACTACAAAAATCACACTTGTGTTTTAATTTGGGATTACACGATTCACAGACTTCGCGGTGCAAGGCACTGAATTGAAATTAAAAATGCTCTAAACTCGAGTAAAGATAAAGCTCTTGGTCGTTGTTGTCGCTTGATAATTGCTCGCTGAATTGCTTTCGCATTAATGCCGTAACGGTTCGAATTTAGGAGTTTTAATATTGGCGAGCGCTCGGATCGGTGGTTAGACAGCGCAGCAGCGATTACTTTTACTTATTTGGTGAAGGCGGGATTATCGACCCATGTTACCGACCGAG